>NW_006408557.1:19524771-19526188 GCF_000296735.1 Chrysochloris asiatica
CCATGTGAGTAAAGTTTTACTCAAGGTAATACAGAAACGGCTGCAATCATACATTGTCAGAGAACTTCCAGTGGTTCAAGTCGGATTCAGAAGAGGACATAGAATAAGGGATATCATTGCTGATGTCAGATGGATCTTGGCTGAAAGCAGAGAATACCAGAAAGATGTTTACCTGTGTTTTGTTGACTACACAAAGGCCTTCGATTGTGTGGATCATGACAAGCTATGGACAACATTGTGAAGTACGAATATTCCGGAACACTTAATTGTGCTTACGAAGAACTAAGAGGCAGTTGTTGGAACAGAACATGGGAACACTGAATGGTTTAAGATTAAGAAAGGTGTGTGACAAGGTTGTATTTTGTCACCATACTTATCCAATCTGTATGCTGAGCAAATAATACGAGAAGCTGGGTTATACAAAGAAAAACGTGGCATCAAGATTGAAGGAAGACTCATTAACAACCTGTGATATGCAGATGATACAACCTTGCTTGCTGAAAGTGAAGAAGACTAAAAATACTTACTGATGAAGATCAAAGACCATAGACTTCAGTATGATTGCATCTCAATGTAAAGAAAACAAAAATCCTCACCACTGGACCAATAGACAATATTTTTATCAATGGAGAAAAGATTGAAGTTGTCAAAGACTTCATTTTTCTTGGATCAACCATCAACACTCATGTAAGCAGCAGCCAAGAAATTAAACAACGTATTGCATTAGGCAAATCTACTGCACAAAACCTTTTTAAAGTGTTGAAGAGCAAAGATGTCAGCTTGAGGACTTAGGTGTGCCTGACCCAAGGTATTTTCAATAACCTCATATGCATGAGAAAGCTGGACAGTGAGTAAGGAAGACTGTAGAAGTATGCATTTGAGTTATGGTGTTGGAGGAGATATTGAAAGTACCATCGTCTGCCAAAAGAACCAACAGATCTGTGTTGAAAGAAGTGCAGCCAGAGTGCTCCTTGGAGGCCAGGATGGCCAGACTTTGTCTCTCATATGTTGGACATATTGTCAGGAGGGTCCAATCACTCGAGAGGGATGTCTTGTTTGGTAAGGTGGAGGGTCAGAGAAAAAGAGGAAGACCCCCCAGCGAGATGGATTGGCAAAGTGGCAGCATCAATGCGCTCAACTGTGGCAACCATAGTGAGGTTGGCCCAGGACCCAGCAGTGTTTTGTTCTGCTGTGCACAGGGTCGCTATGAGTCGGTAGAGACTTGATGGGACCTAACAACAACAACTATCAGTGAACATTTGGGTTTTCCAGTCTCTTGTTATTACAAAGTTGTAGTATTTTTCAATGGCACATCCATGGATTTCACTTGTTGTTGTTGTTAAGTGCCGTTGAGTTGGTTCCGACCCATATGACCCCATATAGAGTTTCCAAGGAGCAGCTGGTGAGCTTGAACCGC
>NW_006408557.1:19527508-19539931 GCF_000296735.1 Chrysochloris asiatica
CCTCTTCACTTTCAGCAAGCAAGGTTGTTTCATCTGCATATCGCAGGTTGTTAATGAGTCTTCCTCCTATCCTGATGCCACGTTTTTCTTCATATAAGCCAGCTTCTCGGATTATTTGCTCAGCATACAGATTGAATAAGTATGGTGAAAGGATACAACCTTACACCTTTCTTAATTTTAAACCATTCAGTGTTCCCATGTTCTGTTAGAACACCCACATATAGTAAATACCAAATGCCCTGAACTTTGCCAATCCAGTAATTAAAAAATGGTTTCTTGTGTAGTATTAATTTGCACTTCTCTTTGTTTGAGGAAGGTTGAACATCTTGTCATGTTTTATTTTCTCTAAACTGTATTAATAATTAGTCCATTTTTCTATTGGGCTGTGAGTTTTCATTACTACTTTGTAGGTCTTCTTTACACACCAAAGGCACTATTTTGTTTCCTGATGAGCTTGAAAACCATGTTTTAAAAAAAGGTTGCATTTAAACAGAAATGAAAGTCTTTGCAGGCTGCATGATTTTTTGCACTTCAATGCAGGGCTGCCCAAGGGCTGAGGGAGCAGTTATGCATGGAGAACTCCAGAAGACAGTGCTAGGGCCTTTGGGGGGAAGGGGAGGAAAGAAAATGAAGCTGCTGCTACCTCTAGCACACTAGTTTGTCAGTGAGCTCCCCATCACAGGAAATGGCAAAAGACAGACTGGAGATCAAGCCAGAGGTGGAAGGTCTCAACAGGCTGACTGGGTGTTTACTGTTTCTGGAGGCCCCAAGCGATATTGTTTGCTAGTAATGGCAACTCCCGAAAATGGAAACTCCGTGACTGAAGGCCTTTGGCCCCAGAGACCACAATCCACATGCAGCTGTGAAGGGGTGCGAGGAGTCTCCAGTTGGAAGCTGAGAGGGACTCCTTCTTATTAAGTGCTGTAGACTCATAGCAACCCTGTATAGGGTTTCCAAGGAGCTGCTAGGAACCACCAACCTTGTGGTTCAAACCGACCTTGAGGTCCAGTGCTTTATCCCACAGCGCCACACCAGGACTCTGAGAGGCAGTTACAGGGCCCCAAATAGGAGAGGGCTCCACAAAGTGAGTTCTCATTTCACTAACCCTGCCCCCAGAGTACCCAGTTGGTGAGGAAGTTCCATCCTTGCACTAACCCTAGAAGTCCTCAGGAACCAACAGTCCTACTCTAGGGGATTTTCCCCTCTTGTGATGCCAGAAACCAAACCATGGTGTGAAGGACCCCTAGTAGGGTCTCTGGTACAACTGGAGGAAACGTGGCCAAAGTTCCCATGCTTGATGTCTGGGCTGCTCCAGCCAGGGCTCTTTGGACCTTAGAAGTTAAGGGGTTACATGACTTTGGTGAGGACTTCCTGGGGGGGGAGGGGTTGAAGGAAGTTACCCCATCCCTGGAGCTGTGGGGTAAGAACCTCCCCAGCACCTCTTAGCAACTCTGACTGAGGACTGTTCACAATTTTTGGGCTTGGTCCCTTGAGAGAATGATTTTAATAGGTTTTTAGTTACGTATGTTTTAACACTTTTTGATCATTGTTCCAGCATTATTGCCCTAACTTCTCCCTGTGTATGTGCTTCCGGGGCATGTAGCTGAAGGACTTAGTGGTGTATTGTTGATTAAAACTCATAAAAAAGAGACAAGTTGGGAGGAGGAAAACCAGACGACAGAAAGTGTCTGGTGCCCAGGTATCTTCTATACCACCACTCTTTGTCTGAATGAAAGAGAGAGTTACTCCCAGAGGGTAAAGGACCCAGATAGGAGTGGACTTTAAGTTCTGAGAAAGGAATGTGACAAAAACAAATGTGTTAATATCCGGGAGAGTATAAAAACTCCAACTGTATGGGGAAAACCAAGGCTGCCTTCCAGATCTGTCAATAAAATATATGTTGATTCTCACCCTGTCTCTGCTACTGGCTGCAGTGATTGGTTGGTGGTTGACTTTCATCTGGTAACATTCTTACAAGGCCTGCCAGTCTTTACAGGAACCCCTCTCTCTCTGGCCTTGCCTCTAACCAACCAATCAACTGCTCCCTCCATGGCTGCCTTTTTCAGGAATTTACTAAGACTCTCTATGGCCTCAAGTCCAAATGACTGTTTGTCAACACTGCACTCCAAAGACTGGAGTTGGGGATAGCAGAGCGGATAGGAGTACAAGAAATGGGTCCCAATGCCAGTTCCCTGTATGACTGTCATCACTGACTTAATTCCCTTGAGCCCAAGTTCCCTTGTCCATAAAATGAGAATAAACACATTTGACAACATTAAGGATGTACTCAGTGGAAAGCAGCATAAACTGGTGGTTCTCGAAGGGTGGTTCCTGGATCACTGGCATCTCTTGGGCAACAGTTAGCAATGCAAATTATTGGTTCCATCTCTGCTCTACTGAGTCAGAAACTCTGCAGGTGGTGTCCAGCTATCTGTGTTTTAGCAAACTCTCTGGGAGATTCTGATTACATGCTAGAGTTTAAGAGCCACTGCTATAGACTGCTATAGACAACATAATGGGAGAACGTATATGGAACATGAACATCTAGCAAGGGATTAATATCTAAAATTTATAAGCGACTCCCTCAAGCCAACAAGAAAAAGGCAAGAAACCCAACAGAAAATGAGCAAGAGATGTAAACAGGCAATTCATAGGAGAGCAGCCCCAAATGTCAGGCAAGTATTATGAAGAGGTTGTGCATTGGGATTAACAGGAAAAGGCAAATAAAAACAATGAGATGCTGCCTTACACCCAAACAGGTCAGCAAAAATGATGTAAACCCTGATGGAGATGTGGGGAGGAGACAGGATCCTTCACATGTGGCTGGTGGAGCCATTCTGAGATTTTTAGTGTATGCACTGTAATCTAGTAATTCCACTCTTGGTTTTCGAGCCCAAAGAAATTTTCACATAGGCCATGTACAAAGGGTCATGTACAAAGATGCTCAGCAAAGTGCTACTGTTTGTTTTCAATAGAGAATTGCAACCTAAGTGTCCAATCTCTAGGGAACAGATAAATACAACATAGTGGAATATTTTGCAGCAGTTGAATGCAACAAACTAGATGTACCCACAGCAGCATGTATAGATGGAATAAAAAAAAAGGGAAGCAATGGAGATTCTTACATAGTATCATTTGTCTAGTATAAAAACATAAGGCACTGTGTATTTTATGTCCAAAGTAAGATCAACACATAAGATTCGGTGCCCATACTGGGGGGAGGCAGGGGTGAAAGGTTGTGGAAATTAATAACAAAACAACAGAAGGGTCTTACATGGAGTGATGGTGATGGGATGATCATGTCACATGGGATGAATATGAATGTTGGAACTCTCTAGACCTGAAGTCCTGATATTAATTACTTTAAATTGGTGACAATAGTGCCTGTGTGACAAGAGTACCATGGGTTTGCAAGTAAATTTCAGATCTTGGTGTGAGTCATGGTGGTGAAGTGGTTAAATCACTTGACAATGGAAAGTCCACTGTTCAAATCCACCAGCCGATCCATGGGAGAAAGATGTAGCAGTCTGCTTCTGTAAAAGATTACAGCCTTGGAGACCCCATGAGACAGTTCTAGGTTGCTCTACAGGATCACTGAGAGTCAGAATCTACGCTAGCTATAGCTCGTGCGCAATGGGTGGGGCCTGAGCCTGGGCTCTTCTCTCAGGCTGTGCTCCTTTTCATCTCTAAACCTTTACTGGGGCTGTACTCCCTTCCTGGGTAAGGTCCTTCATCTGATTTCTCTATCTTTCCAACCTCACCTTCAGATTGATTACCCCAGGCCCCTGCCACTGCTGTATGTGGGGTCTTGAATTTTTCTCATTTGGGACTTGAGCACAGATCCCAGCTGTGCGGCACTGTAGGATAAAGCAATGGACCACAAGGTCAGTTTGAACTGCAGGGTCGGTGGTTCAAACTCACCAGCTGCTCATCAGAAACCCTATATATAGGTCGCTATGAATCGGAACGTATTCTATCGCACTTTAGAAGTCCTGCTTCATCTTTTCTGAGGGTCTTCTTCACCTCATCCCCACCTCAGTTCCCATTACACACAAGCAAGACAGGTAAACCAAGTCAGAAAATATCAGATGTGGAAGAAAATACCATTTATTGAACACCTATCATGAGTCCTGGTGTGGCACTGTAGGATAAGCACTGACTACAAGGTCGGGCTGAGCCGCAAGTTGGGCAGTTCAAACTCCTCAGCTGCTCCTGGAAACCCTACATGGGGTTGCTATGGGTTGGACCCAACTCACTTGACAGCACTAACAACAACTCTAACGTTGCGTTTTAGACCTCACACTTTACTAATCGCCACAACCACCTAGGTAGTAGGCAGGACTGACCTCACTGGACAGATGACAAAGTGGCAGGCACAGAGGCTGGCTTCACATGCCCAAAGATGGGAGCAACTTGTCTCAAGGTCAGGATTGGAACCCGGATCACCCAACTCCGGTGGACATCAACAGAGGCAAACCTCTGTTCCACATTGCTAACCTAACGCCTGCCACTAGGGGGAGGAGACCCTGCCATTTAGAGCCTTAAATAGCCTTTCTGCTACTTAGCACAGTAGTGTGAGGACTATCTAAGGCGATTCCCTCAAATCCTCCTCAAAATCTTTTTCTCAATTGGGCGACCGAGTACTCTAGAGTCAGGGAGATATTTACCCAGTCGACCATCAGGTGAAACGCATTTCGCACACTTCCCCTTGGCCTCCAGAAAGCTGCAGAGTCACAGGAACAAAGCAGGCCCCTTGTTCTTGTCTGTACACAGAGGGGATTGCTTAGCCCTGGGCAATTAACCAGGACTTCAGGGTTCGGCTTCGTTCGCCCCCCGGAGGACATTTTTGGTACTGCAGGAAATGGAGCAGGAGGGGGCGGAAGGACCGCTTAGCAGAAGTATGGAGAGGAGTCCGTGTGGAAATAGGATGCCACAGGCGAAAGTGAGTGAGACTCAGAGGTTGGAGTGCGGGGACCTAACCTCCCTTCCATATTCTCCTCAGGGGTGACGGCTATAGGTAGTTGTCTTCAGCAGTGTCGCCCCCGTCCTGGGGCTCATCTTCCCCCTCGTCATCATCATCATCCGGGGCGAGTGCCTCGATGTCATGCGTAATGTCTGCCAGCAGCCGGTGAAAGGCCTGTGCTTCGGGTCGTTGAGCCGCGCCGTCGTATCTGCGCACCGCTGACGCCGATGTGGAGCTCATGCTGCGCTTGATGCGGCCGAAACTGTCGGTGAGGATGCCGCCCTGGCGGATGCCCACACCTTCCAGGAAGCCCTCAAAGTAGCCGATGTCCTGGTCCGGGATGAAGGGCCGCATCCCTACGGGTTGGTGATTCCTCAGCGTTCAGCCCCTTCCGCTCCCACAAAGGGATCACCCTCTCTGAGATCTGAGTTCAAATCTATACTCTGCCACTCTGCAAGTTCCTAAACGTCTCTGAGCCAGGGAATAATGCTGGACATAAAGAAAATCTCCATGGTACATGTTGGCTGTTGCTGCTTCTTACGCTATTTCTATTTATTAGCTGTATGCCCTTCATCAAATGACTGTTCTAAGCCTCACTTTCTTCACCTTTAAAATGTAGTAGCGTGTGAGGATTAAATAACAAGATACTTGGCATAAACTGAGTGTCCCATTTTACTTCCAGTTCTACTTACTAGCTTTGTGACTTTGTCACCTTACTTATTATCTGAGCCTCAGCTTCCTCATCTGTAAAATGGGGGTTAAATAACACTAGCTATATACTTCCTAAAATTGTTAGCATCCAGTAAAATGATGCCTGGCACAAAATAACTGCCAAATATGTTAATTTAGTAGTGTTATTTTTCTGTTATTATTGGCTTTCCTAACTGACGTGGCACTATAGGATAAGCACTGGACAGTGATCAAAAGGGTGGCGGTTCAAACCCGCCTGTACAGGGTCGCTATGAGTCGGAATTGACTCCATGGCATTTAACAACATCAGCTAAGTAAGGTGCCCTAGTAGCTCTGTAGGTTATACACTGGACTGCTAACCACAAGGTTGGCAGTTCAAACCCATGAACTGCTCAAGGGGAGAATGGTCTGTTCCCATAATGATTTATAGTGCAGGGTTGCTATGAGTTGGAATTTACTTGATGGTCGTGGATTTGGTTTTTTTGTTTACTAGCTATGTACCTGAAGCTCTCTGAACCTCAGTTTCCTCGTGGGTAAGCTGGGAGAACCATTCTTTCTCCCAGCTTTGTTGCAAAGATGAAATGGCTATCCCCATATACTGTTAACTCTACTTACTAGCTCCAGGACGGCAGGCAAGTCCCTTTCCCGCTCTGTACCTTGCTCTTATCTGCCCCAGGAAGCCTATGACCAGGGTCCGTGAATGGGCGAGGCTCACCCAGGAGGAGGAACTTGCGGCGGTCTCCATACAGGTTCAGCAGGCGGGCGCAGTAGTCCTGGATGGGCAGCCCCAGCCGGTATTCCCGCAGCAGCAGGGCAAACTGCTGGATCTCAGGAGGTCCCAGCTTACTCCTCAACTGTGGGGGAAGGGTGCCATTCAAGGTCAATCCCAAGAGCAAACCCCCACTGTCAGACACAGAGGTCCAACACTCCTCTAAAACCCTCTTCTAAGGCCTACCCAAGAGACTCAAACTTGGGCTGAAACTGCCTGAGTGCAAATCCTGGCACCTTCATCAGTCAGCTCTGTGATCTTGGGTAGATGACAAACTCCCTGACCTTTGGTTTCCTCATCTGCAAAGCAAGGACAAGGATGGAAACACCTCTCAAAGTTGTTTGAAGGATGAAAAGAGATGTGTGAAAGATGCTTAGGACAGTGCCTGCCATATGGCAAGCATTCAATTAAGCTGCCATTAAGTAAGGCCTTCTAGTGTTGCGCCGTAGGATAAGCACAGGACTGCATGGTTGGTTTGAACCACAAGGCCGCGGTTCAAACTCACCAGTCACTCCTCGGAAACCCTACTGGGTCACTATGAGTGAGAATCCACTTGACAGCACTTAACAACAACAATCATTAAGGCCTTGGACCACAAGCTGATCTCAATGTACTCTCCTAATTTCATCTCCTGACTGACCTCTGGGGTCTATACTTCAATGGTACCCAGGACTATTTACAATTCGTGTTTTTACTCCAGCCTCCAGGCCTTTGTCCGCGTTGTTTGTACTGCCCACCCCAGCTCACCGTAACCATGTAATCCTGCAGCTGCTCAAGGCCAAGGCCGCTGTGGTCACTGCTGCTGCAGTGAGAGCCATGGAAAGAGGTTGTGTCGCTGTAATATGCTTCAAAGTTGTCCTGGGAGTCATTACTGCAAGGACAGATGGAAAGGCGCCCTCATTTACCTTTCTCCAGCTCCTTCCCCTGGTGTAGGCTGAAGTGGGAGGGCTTAGCTACATGCTTGATACCTGAGGCCTCCTCCCTGATAGAATCTCTCATCCACGTGCATAATAAAATGGCTGCTTGCCGTGCTTTCGCTCTCCCTCCTGGAACCTCTCTTCCAACCTACGGGAACTTCCTCTCTCCCTTACCTGCCCAGTATCCCTAGTCAACCTATCACCTACCTCCACTAATCTCAATCCCGCCCTCGTCTTTAACCAGTATAAAAGTCCTTCCCCCCAGCAATACTCTCTCTCTCCTCCCGATCTCCAGTAAGCCTTACACGTGGGTGTTTGTGTTCCGGCTCATTCCATCTCACACTCCCAGACTCCATTTTGACCTTCACGGGCTCCATGACTGGTCTCAAGGCTGCTCACCTCTTCAGTCTCATTGTTCAGCAAGCTCATGCTTGCTCTTTATATTCCAGTTACACTGTCTTCTCCTTTTCCCTCTACTGTTCCTAGTGCCTTCTCACTACTGGGCTTTTGCACATGCTGTTCCCGCTGCCTGGAATGCTTAACTGGCTCAGTCAACTCTTACTCCTCACTCTTAAATATTACCTTCTCATAAAAGTTTTCCATGATCCCCAGACTAGGTCAGACTCTCAAATGTACTCACAAAGTCTTACTTGCAAGGCCCTTCCTCCACAACACTCTCAAATAGTCTCCACCCGCCTCGCCTGCCCACAAGCCATTGTGACCTCCAATATGCCAACTTTTCCCTACTTCATCACCTAGAATGCTTTCCCCCTTTTCATCCTCCAGGTACCATTTCAAATGTCACTGCCTCTACCCCTAGAGGAGGTGGGATTCCCTTTATCCCTTCTCACAGCACCTTCTTTTCAGTGCTCATTGCCATTAATGCTTACCACCATTTCATAGAGATTTCATTGCCTCCCATGCTAAACACCACAAGATCAGGAACCTTGGTTTTCTTCATTTGTACAGTACCAATTATGTGCCAGGCATAGTTCTTGCTCTCTCTCTTATTCCTTACTGTATCCCCAGGACTCAACACAGTGCCTGGGACATAGTAGGCACTCGAGAAATACTGTTTAATATATAAATCAACCTTGGGTTACTGTCTGCTGGTCTGTAAATTGTTCTAGAACTATCTTCCACTATGATCTACAGAGGAGCACTGTGGTTAAGGGTGTGGACTGGCGCCAGCCTGCATGAGTTCAAGCTCCAGGCCACCAACTTACTAGCTGTTTGATCTTGGGCAAACTATTTAACTTCTCTAATTCTTAGTTTCCCATCTGTAAAATGGGCTAATAAAAAATGGTGACTGTGTGAGAATGAGAGAAGTTATTATTTGCAAAGCATTTAGAGTCATGGACTATAAGCAATAAATAAATAGATCCCCTATCATGCTGCTGTGTTGATTTTTCAAAAACCAACTGTTGTAGAGAGGACAACTGGCACCCAGCAAGCTCAGTAAAATGAGCTGTTGTCCTTTATGATGATTCTTATATCTCTAGCAGATAACAAGGTTGTCCAAGGACTAGCTTGGGGGCACAAAAGGTCCCTGGATGGTGCAAACTGTTTCCCTGACTACTAACCGAAAGATTGGCAGTTTGCACTCACCAAGCAGTGCTGTGGAAGAAAGACTTAGCAACTTGCTTCTGTAAAGACTGCAGGCAAGAAAACTCTAACGTATGAGTTGGAATCAATTCGGCAGCAGTGAGGATTTTTTAGGGTGAGGGCAAATACTATTAGGAAGGCAAATCTATGGCCACTAAAATGAGAAAAAAGTTGTTGGACATTCATCACTGATAAAGACTATTTACCTCTCCAGATTCCTCAGTAACAGAACTAGGGTGGTAACCAACTGGTCCAGTCTTCCTAGTACTGTCCCAGTTTTAGCAAAGGCAAACCAAGATGGTTGCTCACCCCAAACAAGACTCTGGTCAATGTTCCAAACCAAAAGTTTAACAAATATATATATATTTCTCAGTTATGCTTGCCGCTAGTTGTGGCCACATGACCGACCAACTTCTGGCCAATGAGATGTAAGCAGAACTTATCTGATAGGAATTCCAGCAAAGCTCATTAAGAGGCATCTGACACTCCACCATGATGGCTGAAGCTATAACCACCTCTCAGTCCATGAGGTGACACTGAGGCTGGAAGCATGTCCGAAGGAGGATTGGGCAGGGAAAGAGAAGTCTGGTTCCCCGATGACCATGCAACCCTGAACAAACGACCTCCTAGTCAATTTTATGCAAGAGAAAGGGGGAGGAGGAAGCTCTATCTTCTTTGAGCTCTTCTTCCAGAGTTTTCTTTTGAATGGAGCCAAACTTAAAGTAAATCAGAATTATTTTTGATGTCAGCTATGATTTTGGTTTCTGTACACTAGTGTACCTTGCTGAACGAGAAACAGCAAATCCTGGTAGACCTACTTTGGGGTCTGGATTCTCTGGGGAGCTCAGTTAACCTCCTACATTAAGTGCCCAGTCTCTCAGCACACGCCAGGGCTGCGTCACTTCCTCCTACAGGAGGGTGTACGGTTGGGGAGATAATGCAGGGTAGGAGAGATAGTGTAGGGTTGGAGAGACAGTGTAGACTTGGAGAGATAATATAGGTTGGAGAGATAGTGTAGGGTTGGAGAGACAGTGCAGGGTTGGAGAGAGCACAGGATTGGAGAGATAGTGTGGGGTTCTAGAGATGGTGCAGGGTTGGAGAGAAAATGCAGGTTTGGAGAGATCATAGGGTTCAAGAGATAGTGTGGGGTTGGAGAGATAATGTAGGTTTGGAGAGCTAGTGTAGGGTTGCAGAGATAATGCCAGGTTGGACAGATAGTGTAGGGTTGGAGAGATAGTGCAGAGTTGGAGAGATAGTGTTGGATTGCAGAGATAATGTAGGGTTGGAGAGCTAGATATGTAGGCTTCGAGTAGATAGTGGAGGAGATAGTACAGGACTGGAAAGATAGGATAGTGTGGGGTTCTAGAGATAGTGCAGGGTTGAAGAGATAGTGGCATTCCCAAGAAGTGTGGTACCTACCAGGAGCTATAGTCACTTAAGTCAGCTTCATAGCCATATGTCCCCTCCGTGCGACAGCTGTCACCTGGAGCCAAGACAGAGGGGATGTCAGAGTCGACCAAGCAGGGACCAGCCACAGTTCCACCCTGAAATCTCATGCTGCTCCTCCATCAACACACAGCTGTCCTTATGCAACTCTCCTCCCTGTTCCTATTCCTTAATTTCTCCAAGGCTGGGACAATACTATCTTCCTGCCTACTGCCTAGGATATAGTAGGTTGAGGGACAGTTGAAGGAGTGTTTTGTAAATTGTGTATTTGAGGCAAGAGAAAAAAAAAAAGAACTTCGTGAGGTGGACGCAAACAAGACCATTTGCAGACAATTTGCTGTGTTCCTCTGTTATCTCACTTCATCTAGTTCTTTGTCACCCTCTTCAGGTCTCAGTCTGTGTCGCCCCCTGACTTCCCAGGCCAGGCCAGTTCCTCAATTATACCTGGCCACAGCACAGTGCATGGTTACCAACTTAGTTGTTTATAGTTCTGTAGTTATTGGTGACCTACCTCAGAGGATGCACGTTGTGTGAGCGAGCGTCAGGACTCTGCCTAGTTTTGCTCACCATTGTACCTAGTGATTTTGGAGCCCTGGGAGCATAGTGGATCATGAGTGGTTAACAAGGTTCATTGTTGTTAAGTGCTGTTTAGTTAGTTCTGACTCATGTTGTTGTTATTGTTAAGTGCCGTCGAGTCAGTTCCGACCCATAGCGACCCTGTACAGGGTTTCCGAGGGTGTAAATCTTTACGGGAGTAGAAAGCCTCATCTTTCTCCCGCGGAGCGGCTGGTAGTTTCGAACTGCTGACCTTAAGGTTCGCAGCCCGATAAAGCGTTTCTGAGGAGTGGCTGGTGAGTTTGAGCCACCAACCTTGCAGTTCAAACCACCCTTGCAGTTCAGTGCATTATCCTACAGTGCCACACCAGGACTCTGTAACCACAAGGTCAGCAGTTCGAAAGATGATGCTTTCTGCTCCCGTAAAGATTTACCGCCTCGGAAACCCTATAAGTGGTCACTCTGACTTGGCAAACAACTTGATCCTAGTGATGAACACTGGATGAACACTGGATCTGACACATCATGGGGGCATCAAGGTTTATCAGATGAATTTGTTGAAATATTTCTTGAGTCACTTCACTTGTGTGTCCATCATCCCTGTGAGAGTCAATGAACTACTCCCGTTTCCCAATATGCCCAGCTTCCACAGAGGGGGGGTCTTCTTCAGAAAAATCAGCCCTGTGGCCACACGGGGGTGCTGTGGCTGAGGGAATTCACTCGATAGCCTTAAAGGCTTGAGAGGGAGTGAAGTTGTTGCTGATAGAAGCTATTGAATCAGGCCTGAGTTTGAATTCTGGCTTTGCAATTTAGCAGTGGTGTGACCTTGGGCATGTTTATTGGCTACTTTGAACCTCAACACCCTCACCTGTAAAACTGGGATCATAAGGCTTCAGAGGTTTCTTTCATCGATTTAAAAATTACTGCCTGATCATCTGTGATGTATAGGTCCTGTGCTAGGCACAAGGGACACAGTGGTGACCAGGACAAATGAGGTTGCTGTGAGGATTAAATAAGACTTGGCACATTGGTACTGTGCTTGGCACATAGTTGGTGCTCAGTAAATGCCTCCATTAGTCACATTCTTCTTCCAGCTAAGGACCTAAGGACCATCTAAGGACCATCTGGAAATCTTGCTTTCACCAGAGTCTGAGTGGGACTGATGGCCCAGTAAGCAGACAGTGCATGTTCTTAGTTCTTTACAAAGCAGGGACACCACAAACAAAAGGGAGAAAGGAAAATTCAGCTCACTTGGATTTGGCAATGTGAGCATCTATGAAGAAGCTAGGGTTGAAGCACTGCAGTGAAGTCTGTGGTTTGGTACAAATGGTCAATGTGCTCAGCTGCTAATTGATAGGTTGGAGGTTCAAATCCACTCAGAGACTGGGATGGCAAGCTACATTTAAAAACCAGCATGACTCTCACATAATTCACAATAAAACATTTAACAACAACAACAACCTGGACATCATCCAACT
>NW_006408557.1:19540104-19553447 GCF_000296735.1 Chrysochloris asiatica
TTCCGAGGGTGTAAATCTTTACGGGAGTAGAAAGCCTCACCTTTCTCCCGCAGAGCGGCTGGTAGTTTCAAACCGCTGACCTTAAGGTTCGCAGCCCGATTCGTAACCACTACGCTACCAGAGCTCCTTTGTTTATGGATGCAAAATTCCAACCAGAATGGAAGGATGCTTATTTCCTCGGTGTACTGGGTTGGTAAGGATGAGAAATTTAGACATTGGCTATCAAAAATGGAGGTCTATAAAGGCATAAAGTTTCTGGTTTACAAGCTTTCATGAGTGGGCTTAGTTCCAGAATAGGGGGAGGGTAAGCTTAGTGGTTTCCCTCTTTTCCAGATGGATTTGGTGAAAGGGAGTGGGGAATGACAGGGATAGGATTTTATGACTCAACTGTGAGTAACTGTTACCAGGATTAATAGTCATTGTCACCACTGTAATTGTAGATGTATAACTGAAAGGGGGGAGTAGTTAATCTTTTATTTCAGGAACAGACAATTCCAGGACCATCAAGAAGGAGGCGCATGAGTGGAGCGTGAGATCCTATCTAGGAAAGCGGCGGCAGCAGCCAGTGACAGAGGGAGGCGGTGGCATGGAGTGACAGAGCAGTTGTGGGCTCTAGGCCACGGCTGTGTGTCTTTGGGCAGGAGGCGGACTGGCAGAATGTGCCCTTTGGACATTTAAATGAATACATATATTTTTTATTTGTATGTGTACATCAAATGTTTTTGCTGTGTTCATTTGTGAAATATAAGATGAAAAGGGGGACCCACAGGGCGGAAGTAGGGGCAGTGTTGTTGCAGGGAGGGGATTGTAATCATTGAGATGAACCAAAGTGTATAATTTGTTGAATGTGAAGTTGATGATTGTCTCTGTAAACCTTTACCCAATTCACAACAAAAAGTTAAAAACAACAACAACAAATCAGCCATGAGAAACCTATGAAGCACAATTCTACTCTGACACACATGGAGTTGCCAAGTGTCAGAGCCAGCCTGATACCAGCTCATTTTAGCAGAGATCAGTTTCCCAAAAGACCCTCAATGGCCTGCGGTTCTGAGGCAATGCTCATCCCTCCTCCTGGGATGTTTCATGGGAGGCAGGGTTGGGGTTGTGGTACTTACTGCGACTGCAGAGCCATGGCCGGTCGGGTGTAGCTGTGTAATGGTAGCCAGCCCGGTCTACGCACTCAATGCTCTGGTCCCCATAGATGATCTGAAACACCTGACAGATGAGGGCACAGGACTCCTCGGCGGCATCCTGCTTGGGAGAGGGAGGAGAGAACTCAGCCCCTCACCAATGACAGGAAGCCCTCTGCTCCCTAAAACACAGTATGAGGTGTCTCAGAGGCACACATACCAACACATTCCTTGAAGTCAACTTTAAGGGCATTTCCCATCAAAATTATACAGCCACTCTCTGACTCTAGGGACCCTTTAGAAAATCCAGTGACAATTCTGGCTCCTGGGCTCTGAAAACTGCACCCCAAATATCTGGGTGATTCATGGACCATTCTGAAGTTTATCTAGCGTAGTGGTTATGAATCGGGCTGCAAACCACAAGGTCAGCAGTTTGAAACTACCAGCTGTTCCGCGGGAGAAAGATGAGGCTTTCTACTCCCGTAAAGATTTGTTGTTGTTGTTGTTGTTATGTGCTGTGGAGTCGGTTCTGACTCATAGTGACCCTGTACAGGGTTTCCAAGGCTGTAAATCTTTACGGGAGCAGAACGCCTCATCCTTCCCCCGCAGAACAGCTGGCGGTTTCGAACTGCTGACCCTGAAGTTCACAGCCCGATTCGTAACCACTACGCTACCAGAGCTTTGCAGCCTCAGAAACCCTGTACAAGGTCGCTATGAGTCGGAAGCGACTCCATGGCACATAACAACAATAAACCCTACTGAGGTTTAGAAAGTAGAAGTGATTAGAACCCAAGTCTCTTGATCCACTTGTTAAGAGCCATTG
This sequence comes from Chrysochloris asiatica, assembly GCF_000296735.1. Lineage (NCBI taxonomy): Eukaryota > Metazoa > Chordata > Mammalia > Afrosoricida > Chrysochloridae > Chrysochloris > Chrysochloris asiatica. The sequence goes on from NW_006408557.1 coordinate 19,542,061, forward strand.
GGTCAGTTCAGGCTCATAACAACTCTGTATAGGGTTTCCAAGGAGCGGCTGGTTAACTTTGAACTACCGACCTTGTGGTTCAAATCGACCTTGCAGTGCTTAATCCCACAGCACCACACCAGGAGGCATTAAACGTGTCAGGATTTTAAGTTTATTATAATTAATGCTACTGACTGCCATACTTAGATAAGAGCTTCCTGGCACCCAGAACGACAATAGAAGCAGGCTGAACCGATAATTTCCAGTCTCTGATGGAAGGAGTTTCAGCTTTTGAGTAAAACTTTGTGAGTTCAGATTTGGAGAAGAATTTACCTCTAAAAGTCTTTAAGTTGTGTAAGAGACACAGAGAGATAACAGTTGATAAAGAGAGCATCTTTATGAAGACATTACCTATTTTGAGTCTAAAAATACCCAGAGTGTAAAGGCATTTGGGGTAATGGAGTTAACTAGTGATTAAATAGCTTTTTGTATGTGTGTGTGTGCTGTAAAATAGAAGCCTTTATTAAACACAATTATCAATGGATTTTAAAATATAGATTCACATTAGACTTTATTCTTACAATAACCCTATAAATGGGTAGGGCAGAGGATCATTATTTCATATTAAGGAAACTGAGGCAAGAGTGGTAAAATGGCTTGCCCAGGCTCAGTCACTAGGTTCAAGGCACTAGCTGATATTGACACCCAGGTTTTTTGACTTTAGCTCCTGTACCCTCCTGAGGACCACGATGCCTCAAACAGGAGACCAAGGGCTCCGACACCCCCAGAAAGTAACTCATTTATTCCACACACTCTCATTTATCCTATTGTGTGCCAGACACTGGAGTCTCAGAGATGAATGAGATAAAGCCCTCACAGAGCACACCCCATTCCCTCTGCCTGAAACTCACTTTCCCGACTCTTCACCCTGCTGACTCCTTCCTCTCCCTTCATAGTTCAGCGTATACGTCGCAACCTCACTTTCCTTTATCAAGATTAGATCCCGTCCCTTAGTCCCTATCACTGCAACCTGTTTGTTTTCTTTGGCCCTTGTCCCAAGGTATAATTATGCAGTATTCACTGATTTGCCCACTCACGCAACAGATATTTATGGTGCACCTATCATGTGCCAGGCACTGTTCTAGGTCCTGGTGGCACCCAGAATGCACAAATCTTTTGCATGCCATCAAGAGGCCCATGTGGCTGGAATGGAGCAAAAAGCAGGTAGAGATGGGGTCAGACAGGAAATGGGAGAAGATGGCTGGAGCATAGGAGCCCTGGTGGCAAAGTGGTTAAAGTGCTTGGCTGCTAACCCAAAAGAAAAGGTCAGCAGTTTGAACCCACCAGTCACTCCATAAGAGAAAGATGTGGTAGTATGCGTCTGTAAAGATTTACAGCCTTGGAAACCTTACAGATCAGTTATACTGTGTCCTACATGGTCACTATGAAGCAAAATTGACTCAGTGGAGTGGGTTTGGGGTTTTTTGGCTGGAACATGGAAGGGTAAGGGTATTAGTTTTGAGTAAGATAAGAAACTGTTGGAAGTTTTTGGGCAGTGACAAAAGGTAGTGTGTTAGCTGCTCAGCCTGTGGGGAAGCGAACTATAAGCAAGGGCTGAGCCCATGAGGAGGTGGCTGTATGATCCAGATGAAAGAGAATGGAGTCAGTGGGGAGAAGCAGATAGGCTTTGGTTATATTTTTAGAAAACAGAACCAACAAGATTTGTTGACAGAATGGGTATGAGGTGTGAGAAAGAGAAAGGAGTCAAAGGATGACGACTCAGATGTTCTGGTCATAGTAATTCCATGAACTAAGAGAAAGAGATGGAGGGAGGAGCAGGTTCAGGAAGGGAGAGCAGAGGCTCAGCTTTGAATGTATTAGGTTTAAGGTGGTCATTACTTGGGGGAGATATTGAGAAGGAACAGTCAGATAGTGGGAAGAAGGTGGAAAGCTGGAAGCCAAATGAGAAGGTGTTTCATGGAGTCATCTTCAATATCCACATTTAACCCACTGCCTTTGAGTTGATTCCAACTTATAGTCACCCTATAAGGCAGAGTAGAACTGTTCCACAGGTTTTCCAAGGCTGCACATCTTTACAAAAGCAGCCAGCCTCCTCTTCAACAGATCAGATGGTGGGTTCAAACTCCCATTCAGTTAATAGCCAAGTCTTTAATCACACAGCGCCACCAGGGCTCCTGATGTTCGAGTTCATTTGGCTTCTCCACATCTTCTTCCCTTTAGATAGGTACTGCTATAGACTGAATTGCGTAAAGCCTAACCCCTCCACTTGTGGTAGGAGCCATATCAGCTTAGGGTGTGTTTTAAGCCTTTGGGATATGAAAGGACCGATTAAATGCAGAAAAGAAAACAAGGAGAGATGGAGAAAAATAGATGCTGAGCCATGTGAAGATCACCAAGGAACTGAGGAGCAGCAGCAAAGAGACAAAGACCTCCCTCCGAGAGCTGACCCAGAGAGAAAGCCTGCTTCTAGACTCAGCGCCCTGAATTCAGACTTCCAGCCTCCTAAACTTGGAGAGAATAAATTTTTGCTCATTGTTGTTGTTAAGTACCATGGAGTCATTAAAGCCACTCAAGTGTGGTATTTCTGTTACTAGCAGCACTAGATAACTAAGGCAGGCATCCTGTCTGTTTGGTTCATCAGAGAGAGAGGCAATGGCTCTGGGTCAAAGGGAAAACTTAGTAGGCTCAGGGCTTGCAGGTGTCTCTGCTTAGGAGCTCCCCAAGGGAGATCATCAAGCAAACCTTGTTTACCTCTATATCCTCAGCACCTAGCCCAAAGAGAACGTAGCACATAGCTGACAAATAAGAGCAGCATGGATGACTGGAGGATGGAGTTGGAGAAGTTAAGAATGGCTATAAGATTTCTGCCTTGGGTGACCACCAGTTACCAAAAGGAACTTCCTGGGTGACCTTTGGATCTCAGTTCTTTTCTCTACAGAGTGGGGATCTTTGCAATATCCACCTCTAGAGATTACTGGGAGAATTAAATGAGTCCCTGTTGATTGCCTGTCTGGCATGGGTTGGTACTTGATTCGTTGTGGTGGTTAGTGTCAAGATCGTTTCTGTGGTGGGTCTAACATTGTCGACCTTAGAAAAGGAACAGGGCTGGAGAAGAAGGTTAGATTAAGTCTGTTTTGACAATTTTGAGTTTTGTAGCAGTGGGACAGCCAAGGGGAGGTGTCTGAATTTAGAAGTCGTTTGGCATGTGGGAACACACATAGCACCTGAAGTCCTGGGTGGTGGTCGAAGGAGAGAGAAGGCAAGGGGGCACACCCCAGAAACCTCGTGAATGGGGGTAGTGGCGCCTAGCCCCAAGCGCCCGAGAAGCAGGGTGCAGGGGCACAGGGCACTCTCGGACTCTCACCCTGTTGGCTACAGCCAGGATGACAAGGTTGCAGTAGGCGTCAGGGCTGGTGTCCTGAGGGTCCAGTGGGTTGGGGCCCGGGTGGCGCCGCTCCCAGCTGCCGCCACCGCCGCCGCCCGCCTGCCTCCGCTCCCAGCTGCCGCCCGGTTTGCCTGAGCCGCCGCCGCCACCGGCGTGTCGCCGCTCCCAGCTGCCGCTGAACGTCTGCCGCCGCTCCCAGCTGCCCGACGCCCGAGCTCCAGCGCGCTGGCGCTCTAGGCTACCACCGCCCCCGGCCCGGGTCTCAGCGCCTCCGCCCCCGCCCCACGCCATCCGCCAGTCCAGGCTGCAGATAGTGTGGCGCCGCTCAGTGGTGCCCACCCGCCGCTTCTCGAGCGCCGCGCCTGGCGGGCCTGGGTCTCGCCCAGTGCCACCGGGGCTGGCGTCCACGCCGGCTGGCACAGGGTCCACGCCCAGACCTAGGAGAGGCCCGTGGCTGTCAGCTGTGGGAGGTCGGGTCTAAGGGTCCCCTCCTGAGGCACCTGGCCCCACAGCCCTGGGGTCCCGCAGCCCGAGACCACAGTCCGAGCCTCCCACATCACACCTAGCTCTTGAGTGGTCCGAGTTGTCTCAGTCTGCGTGATTACTTCCGGGCCCCGCCTCCCGGCACCAGGCAGGCACCACCCCCGGTACTAGGCCCCACCCACTGCATCGGGCTCCACCTCCGGCCTCAGAACAAGGACCCTAGGCCTTGGCCTCTGGCCTGGAGTAATGTGTCCAGACAGTCCCTATCTACTTGCCCTTGTCTAAGCCCTTTTCTCAGGACTGCCTCTAGTTTTGGGTCAGCCTCTTTGCTCAGAGTGGTGTGGCCTAGCCAATCCTACCCGTTTCACCTACCTTAGACACACACTGTAACAGCCTGAGGGTGTTGTGCAGGATGCCCCCCATCTCCAAACCCTAAGGCTTGGACCCTGTCTCCTGTTTCAGGGCCCCCTCCTTGAATTTCAGTTCCTCATCCTCTTCAATCCCGCTTCTAGCTTCATGTGGTCCAGCATCCCCCTCTCACTGCCATCTTCCGCAGCTACTAGTCCGCAACTCAGCCCTTCAGCATAAGGCTCTGCCCTAGGTCAGGTTCCGCCCTCTCCCCGAGGTTCTGTCCTAACTCTGCTGTGTGGTCACCTCTGGCCCGCCCTCATCCTTAATTTTCGACCCTGCAGCAGCCTCAGAATTCCGGCTGGTCCATCCTTCCTAGGCACTGCCATCTGGACTCAGGATGGTGGGTAACCCTTCATTGTCGATCTCGGATCCCGGCTACTTGCCCCTGCTCACCGTTTATCTCAGGGGAGCGTGGTGGTCAGACCTTCAGGAACACTCCTCAAGGGGCCTCATGCCCCCTCCTGCTCTAGCTCCCATCCATTCCCTGTCCCAGGCCCTGCTGGCCCTCCCCTCCCGCTGTACCGGTTTTAAGCACCAACAGGTGCAGCGCGTCATCCTGTAGGTAGGAGGCGGCAGCGATCTCATGCGTGGGGATGCGCAGGATGAGCTCCTCGTTGTCGCGCCAGGTGAGCAACAGGCAGCGAGCCGACAGGCTCAGGATGCTGTCTTGCTCTGCGGTGGTCTTCAGAGGCAGTTCCTTCAGTTGCTGTCGGTGGGTCAGATTGCTTGAGTCCCCAGGGGGTGCGGTGGGAGAGGGACAAGGGGAAGAGGCCCGCCCATCCGGATTCCCAGAGCCTCACCCTGGCGGTGTCCAGCAGCTGCAACAGCTCGTCCCGGCTGGAGGGGTTCAATGAGGAGGTCACCCATGTGAGGTGACCCAGAAACTGCAAGAGAAACAGGGTGAGGAGGAAAGAGAGGCCACCCTGAAGCCTTGTAGGACCCTGGCATTCTCAAGGCCACAGTGTGGGGAGACAGAGAGAGGAACATCTGACTTAATAATTGTTGTTGTTAAGTGCCGTGGAGTCAGTTCCTGTATAGGATTTCTGAAGAGTGGCTGGTGAATTTAAGCACTGACCTTGTGGTCCAGTGAGTACCCTACAGCACCATACCATGATTCCTAAAGATACTTTTCATTGAACCTCTACTAGAGGCCAAGCACTCACTCTTCCTCCCTTTAAGGATGAGAATCCAGGCACAGAGAATCTAAGTAACTCCCAAGATTATACAGCCAGAAAGGATAGACCTGGTTTCCCAAGTTGTTAAGTACCACGGAGTTGGTTCCGACTCATAGCTAGCCTGCACAGGGTTTCCGAGGCCATAAATCTTTACAGGAGCAAAAAGCCTCATCTTTCTCCTGAGGAACAGCTGGTAGTTTCAAACTGCCAACCTTGGGGTTAGTAGGCCAATTCGTAACCACTACGCTACCAGAGCTCCTTAGGTTTCCCAAGTTATATTGCCTCAAAAACGTTGTTGTCACGTTGATTCCAGCTCATAGTAGTTCCAAGTGTGTCAGAGTAGAGCTGTGTTCCTTATGGTTCTCAATGGCTGCTATTTCTGAAGTAATCTCCAGGTCCTTCTTCCAAGACACCTTGGGATAGGGCTCATACAATCTATCAGCAGCCAAGCATTTGCACCACCTTTGAGTCGGTTCCAACTCATAACATCCCTGTATAGGGTTTTCAAGGCCTTTAAATCTTAGCAGGAGCAGAAAGTCTCATCTTTCTCCCAGGGAGCAACTGGTAGACTTGAACCATGGACTTGTTGTTGTTGTTGAGAGCCGTCGAGTTAATTCCGACCCATAGCGACCCTCTATAGGGTTTCCGAGGAGCAGCTGGTGAGCTTGAACCGCCAACTTTGCAGTTCAAATGGCTTTGCAGTCTGGTGCATTGTACAACGTAGGGACTCTTATATTGCCTTTATAAGCCCCAAACCCACTGCCATTGAGTTGATTCCCATTCATAGCAACCCTGTATGGTGTTTCAGGGGCTGTAGATCTTTATTGGAGGAGAAAGACTTATCTTTCTCCCATGGGGCAGCTGGTGGGGTTTAACTGCCAACCTTGAGGTAAGCAGTCCAGTGCTTATTCTACAACACTACCAGGGCTTCCTCTATATTGCCTTAAGACACAGTTATCTAATCTTGGCAGCTATGTTGGTAAGTGCTGTTGAGTGGATTCTGACTTATACTGACCCTGAATAGGATTTCTGAGAAGTAGCTGGTGGGTTTGAATAGCTGACTTTATGGTTAGCAATCCAGTGCTTTGATTTCCATAAAACAACCCCATTGTCAATAAGTTCATTCTGCCTCATAGTGACCTATAGGACAGAGTAGAACTGCCCCCATCAAGTTTCCAAGGCTGTATGTAACTTTTAAGGAGAGAGGACTGCTTGTTCTGTAGGACAATCTCTCGACTGCTCACCACAAGGTAGGTGGTTCAAGCCCCGCTACTTCATGGGAGAAAGATAAGGCTTTGTGCTCCTGCAAATATTTACAACCTTGGAAGCCTTATACAAGGTTGTTATGAGTTAGGACCAATTCAATGTGGAGTCCTGGTGTGGTGCTGTGGATTAATGTGCCAGATAGCAAAGCCATTTGAACTGTAAGGTCGGCAGTTCAAGCTCACCAGCTGCTCCTAGGAAACCCTATACAGAGTCACTATGGGTCAGAACCAACTCTACAGCACTTCACAACAACAACTGACTACAATTCACTTTCACTTTTTATGATCTTGTCCCAAAAGCCAAATAGAAAGGTGTATCAAATTAGTATAGAATGTCAGAAACAAGTTATAGCAAAAACCAATACAGTCTTTATTCTTAGGGTTAACAGATCAATGTAGTTATGATGTACATATCATTCAATATAACAATTAGCTTTTTTCTTTAGTTTTATACTTCTAGATGAAATTCTACCAAAGCTTTTCTCTTATTCTCTTTGAAATTTCAGTCCCCAATTTTTAAGTGCATTCATTTAAAATTCACTTTTCCATCTCTTATGCGGTGACTCCATAAGATAAGCACTGGATTGTGAACCACAGGTTCCAAGGTTCAAGTCTGCCAGCTGCTCTGTGGAAGTAAGATGAGGCTTTCTGCTCCCTCAAAGATGTAAAGCCTCAGAAACCCTATACAGTGTTGCTATGAGTTGGAATCAACTTGGCAACATTTAACGACAACAATAGAGGATGGCCAGATAAAACACAGGCTGCCCAGCTAAATTTGACCTTCAGATAAACAACAAATATTCTTAATATTTTTAGTTGCATGCAATATTTGAGACATATTTAAAAATCATGGCTTATCAAAATTAAAATGTCACTGGATGGCCTGTTAATTGGCTAAATCTGGCAACCTAACCCCCATCCCAATCTTCCTTGTGTAAATGATGGACGCCCCCACTGCTCCTTCATGGTATTCACAAAGTTATTAAAGTCCTTTGTGACTGGCTGAATTGGGCTCCTTTAATAAGGAGCTCTGGTAGCGTAGTGGTTACGAATCAGGCTGCGAACCTTAAGGTCAGCGGTTCGAAACTACCAGCTGCTCCGCGGGACAAAGATGAGTCTTTCTACTCCCGTAAAGATTTACACCCTCAGAAACCCTGTACAGGGTAGCTATGGGTCGGAACCGACTCAACGGCACTTAACAACAACAACAACCTGGACATCATCCAACTAACAACAACATCACTGCAGTCAAATCTCACGGGAAGACAGGATTTTTCAATGTACATCCCACTCATTCTCCCCTGGGGAATAGGGTTAGCGCCCCATGTTGAAATGGAAACACTGAGGTTAACCTGTGGCAAACACTTGCTGAGGAAGCACAACATAAGGCAGAGGCAAGACTGACTTGAGCCACACTTTTCCCTGGTCAGGGCTCTGTGAGGAAACATAAGGTTTCTCCTTAATCAAAATTGATCACCCCATCCCAAACTCACCTTGACCTCTTTTTCCAGGTAGTCACACAGCAGAATCTGGGGGTCAATGAGATAGTCCGGGGGATACAGGGACATTGAATGCAGTGGCCGGCGGCTCACACTGCTCCGATTGGCTACCCGGCGGGCGGCCTTGGGGAATACCAGCCTGCGGATGGGAGCCACAAAGCCCTGAGAAAAACAGAGAAAGTAACAGTTATGATTGCAATGAACTCTAATGAGCATCAACTTGTTACATTTATGTCCTAATTCTCACAAAGAATTCTTCAGGAGAGGTGTCTCTGATCCCTGTTTTACAGATAGGGGAATGAAGACTTAGAAAGGAGTTTACCAAAGGCTGAACATTTAGGTAAGGGTATAGTCCCTGCCAAGTCCTAGGCCTTGGTTTACGGCAGGGGTGGGGAACCTTTTTTCTGCCAAGGGCCATTGGATATTTATAACATCATTCATTGGTCATGCAAAATTATCAACTTAAAACTTAGCCTGCTGTATTTGGCCAAACATTTAATTAACTCAATGGCACTTAACAATGACAACAATGTGATAGCTGGAATTGTGGTTACTGTGGCAGGGCCAGACCAAATGATTTCACGGTCTTAGATGGCCCGCAGGCTGGATGTTCCCCATCCCTGGTTTAAGGGATGGGCTTGGACCAAAAATATTAGGGTTCCATGTGACTAGATAGATGCTAGGGGCCTAGGTATTTGTTAGGTGTTCTCTCTACTTTCTTAAAAGTTCATTTAACCCCTTGGACATTTAAATGGATATATGTTTTTTGTTTTGTACCTGTGCATCAGATAGTTTTGCTTTGTTCGTTTGTGAAATGTAAGATGTAGATAGGGAACCACAGGGAGAACTGTAGGATCACTGTGGCTGCAGGGAGGGTATTGTAATCACTGAGATGAAACAAAGTTTGTAACTATTGAATTTAAAGCTGATGATCTTGTCTATAAACTTTCATTCAATTCACAATAAGAAGTTAAAAAAAAAAAAGAAAGTTAATTTAAGTAGAACCCAAGGGACACTTGAGTAAAATGACTTGGCATTAGATTGAAAGTGCACATTGCAGGCCCCCAAGCCTGGCTGACTAAACCTCAAAGGCCCATGAATGTTTGAGCACTCCTCTAGAAACTACCAGACGTTCTGCAGGAAAAAGATGAGGTTTTCTGCTTTTTTGTAAAGATTTACCGCCTCGGAAACCCTATACAAGGTCATTGAGTTGGAATTGACTTCATGAAACACTCCCCAACACCCTCACCACCCCCTAGGGCAGTAGTTCTCCAATGTGGTTCCTGAGTCAGCAGAAGCATCTGGAAACTGAAAAGAAATGCAAATTCTCCAAGTGCTGCTGGTGGTGTTGGTGGTGTATAGTTATTACAACTCATAGCAACCCTGTGGGACAGAGCAGTACTGTCCCATAGGATTTTCTGGCTCAAGTGGTCAGCAGTTAGAACCCACCAGACGCTCTATGGGAGAAAGATGCGGCATTCTGTTTCTGTAAAGATTTACAGCTGTGGAAACCCTGTATTCTGCTCTGTCCTATGGGGTCGTTCTGAGTCTGAATTGGCTCAGTGACAATGAGTTTTAGAATCTTTATGGGAGATCACCAGCTTTTTATCTCCTGCTGAGCCACTGAGTGGTTTACCCCAGCCCTGACAACTGAAATCAGAAATTCTGAGAACTGGACGCAGCAATCAATGTTCAACATGTCCACCAGGTGATTCTGAAGCCCACTCAAGTGTGAGAACCACACTTCATCACTAGTGCTCTGGGTTGTACTTGTACCAGGAGAGCTACCTCATCCTCTCCCATCCCAGACCAATTAAATCAGAATCTCTGGGGTTGAGGCCCAGTCACCAGGATTTTTTAAGTCTCCTCAGGTGAGTTCATCGGGGAGGTCAGGTGGAGACTATTGAACAATGTGTATTGTGAGTATGATTAGCTAACTCCTGCACCAAAACAAGTTGCAACACAGTGAACAAGATAATAGGTCTGCCTTCAAGGAGTTCACATTCTTGTGCAAACAAATAGACAATAAACTAGTCTACAAACATGTGTATTCATTCATTCAGTACACATTCACCGATACTTGTGAGCAGGCCTGTGTTGGGTGCTGGGGATTTAGTGGAGAGCTGGACTCCAGGGCTCAGAGTGGGAACCTTGAGCTAAATGACCCAAACAAGTGAGTCTCACACTTAATTATATGCACATGAGTTCTGGGTGGGGCCTCGGACTCTGCAGATCTAACAAGCTCCCAGCTTATGTGAATGTTGCTGAGGCTACTCTGAGTAGCTATGAATGAAACCACCAGTTCTCCGAGTGTGATTTCACCAATAGTAGCAGCAGTATGACTTAGCAACTTGTCAGAAATGAAAGTTCTTGGCCTGATCCCATACCTACTGGATCAGAAACTCTGGGATGGGGACCCACAATCTATATTTTAATAAGCCCTCCAAGTGATTCTGATGCTCATATTTTAAGAACCAACATAATAGAGCCTGGATGGGAACTGTGGAAGCTCAGAAAAATGAGAGACAAACTCCCTGGGAAGGGGCATTCCATGCGGAGAACCCAGTACGTACAAAATCCTGGGGCTGAAGTGAAACAATTAAACAGAAATAATGAGAGTGCTGACACGTGTGAAAAATGTAACCAACATCACTGGACATTATTTCTAGAAACAATGGAATGGAAACAATGGAACGGAATGGGAAAACACAAAACAAAATGTATTAAGTGGTTAAGATAAAAATACTGGGGACACCAAAGCCTAGAAGAGGGTCTCTGGGTATGCAGAGAGACAGTTAATGTGCTCAGATGCTAACCAAAAAGCTGACAGTCCAAACCCATTCAGCAGCACCTTGGGAGAAAATCTCCCCCGAAATCAATCATTGAAAATCGTGTGAAGCACAGATCTACTCTGTAACACACAGGGTTGCCATGAGTTGGCATTGACACACAGCAACTGGCTTGTGCTTTGGGTTTTCAATGGGCAGCGAGGATGGCTCTAGAGAAGTCTTGCGCTGCCTATTGTAGCTGCTTGATAAGATGAACAACTCATGGAGCCCTTGAATGGGGACTGTGACTTTATCCTGTGTATGTGAGTGTGATGTGGTGTCGTAGGATAAGCATTCAACCTCAAGATTAGTTTGAATCGCAAGGTCTATGGTTCAAACTC
>NW_006408557.1:19553780-19599616 GCF_000296735.1 Chrysochloris asiatica
TCGAAACTACCAGCTGTTCTGTGGGAGAAAGATGAGGCTTTTTGCTCCCATCAAGATTTACAGCCTCAGAAACCCTATACAGGGTCGCTATGGGTCGGAACCGACTCGACGGCACTTAACAACAATAATAACATTCCTCTACCCAGAACATTCTTCTCTACCCTGTTTCCTTCCACCTTCAAATCTTAGCTCAAAATGACTGGTCTAGGACTGTTGTTAAGTGCCATGGAGTTGGTCCCAGCTCAAAGCTATCCTGTATCGGTTTCCAAGGAGCAGCTGGTGAGATTAAACCATTGACCTTGCGGTTCAAACCGACCTCGTGGTCCAGTGCATTAGCCTACTGCTAATATTCTATCTCCCAGCCCTGTGTATGAGACCTTTTCTGCAATTCCACATTAATTGCTTTAAAAATAAAACCTAATAGTTATCTCCCCCACTAGACTGAGAGCTCCAAGGGATGAAGCAGTGTCGTTGTCTGACTTTGCTCACCACTACAGCATCACTAGCCCTGGCACATAGTAGGTGCTCAAGAAATACCTATGGAAGGAATGAACCAAGAGATAGTATGTGTGTATATCTTGGCTCCCTTCTTAGCCTTTCATGATTTACCTGGATACTTTGGAATAACTCTACCCAGCTTCCTGGGATGTAGAGGTAGAGGTAGGGGCTGTGGGAATCATAACCCCAAAGACAACAAAGTGAGAAACCCACCCAGAGCCAGACGCGACCCCAGAGACCCAGACCAGAAGCCTTTTCAGAGTCAGGAAAACATGAAGATGGGAGGGGTTGACTCCCAGGCAGAGACTTGAGGAATGGGGTACTTGTGTAAAGATGGGGAGGGGTACAGGTAGATTGAAACATAGAAGAGGAGCAGGTTGGGGACTCAAGCATGGATGGGCAGCCTCAGAATACAGAACTGGACTGGCAGAGATCCCTCTGTCTGAAGAAGAGGGGCAATAAGAATTGGTCTGCTGCTGTCTGTCCATCCCGTCATCATTCCATCTGAAAAGCCGAAGGGCAGAACCACCAGGCATGCCGTGGAGGCCATTTTGGGGTATCTCCCACTCCAAGTCTACCTGACCCATCTGTCCACTGCAGGGATAGCAGAGATTCCTGAGGTTAGGAGTTTGGTGCCCACATATCTGCTGCCCACTCATGCCATTCACCCCTCCCCCAGACTGCTCCCTAGTCCCCTTTCAGGGACCTTTGTCTTCCCTGCATTCTTCCCACTTTCACCTACCTTCTTCCCTTTCTTGACTTCATATTCCATGGCAAAGTGTCCTCTTTACTCCTGCTGCTACCCTTCTGACCATCCCCACCGGCCTCAAACTGTTCCTTTGTCCTTTTTCCTGCCTGATCGGAAACTCCACCAGGCCTGCTGGCTGGGAGTTCCTGCCCCTCCTGTCTGATAGTGAACAGAGGCCGGGAGGGCGTATGATAATGGAGGACACAGTCTGGGGACCCGACAGCTGAATAGTGGGGGCCTGGGCACAACAACTGATTGAGGGAGAACTCCCAGAGGCCTCCAGTCAGAAGTGTGACTGCTGAGGAGGCTTAGGGTTGTGGGGAGAGGCTGGGAAAGGGTCTTCTCAATGGGGGCTATGAATTTGGAGTTAGAAAACCCCAAGTTAAAGCCCTACTTCTGCCAATGATTTTTCTGTGTGACCTTGACAAGGCAAGTCAGTGCTCCCTTCCAGAGCCTCAGCTTCCCCCTTTCCCTATATATTGTGAGCAAACACGGTCTCCCTCCCTGGGATGCTGTGGTGACAAATGCCTATGTGAATGAGCTAGAGAGAAAGTGCTTCTTAAACTAGACTCCTGTGTCCAAGCAAGCTATGATTAATAGCTTTTTATATAAATATAAACTTTTTTTAAAATTAAGGACATCTGGTGTTGCACAGTAGGATCAGCACTGGACTGCGATCCACAAGCTCAGCAGTTCAAACCTACCAGCTGCTCATTGGAAACCCTATACAGGGTCTCTATGAGTCAGAGCCAACTTGTGGAAAAACTCCTTTATCTTCTAATTCCATTTTTCCATGAACTTTTTTTTTCTTTACGTTTTTATTGTGAATTGAGTGAAAGTTTACAGGGCAGATCATCAGTTTTACATTCAACAAATCATACAACTTGTTTCATTACAATGATTATAATTCCCCTCCATGTACCATCAGTTAACAGTATTTCTCTTTATTCATTTCCATGAACTTTTTGAAGCCATCTCACATGTGTGGACTTTTCTGGATTTAAATCTTGCCTTTGCTACTCATTAGGATGTGACTTTTAGCAAGGGCCTTAACCTCCCATGCCTTAGTTTCCTCATCTGTAAAATGGGCATAATAGTGGTTAGACCATTTTACACGTGAGGAAACTAAGGCATGGTGTTGTTAGGATTGAATGCACTTACAAGAGTTCACTTATTAAGTGAACACTTATTTGTTGTCATTGGTTGCTGTTGGGTGGATTCCAACTCATGGCAACCCCATGTGTACAGAGTAGAACCATGCTCCATAAGGCTTTCAAGCAGACTGCCTGCCCTTCCAAGGTGCTTCTGGGTGGGTGTGAGCCACCAACTTTTCAATTAGTATTCCAGCACTTAACCATTTGTGCCACCCATGAATAGAACTCCTTAAGTACTTATTAAGTATCCTTAGTGTTTTGCTATGTATCCCCAAGTCCATTTAGGCTCATGTTGTTGTTGTTGTTGTTAAGTGCCATCGAGTCGGGTCCGACCCATAGCGACCCTGTACAGGGTTTCCGAGGGTGTAAATCTTTACAGGAGTAGAAAGCCTCATCTTTCTCCCGCGGAGCAGCTGGTAGTTTCGAACCGCTAACCGTAAGGTTCGCAGCCCGATTCGTAACCACTATTTAGGCTCATAGGATCCCCATATATCAAGCATCTCCTAGGCTATTAATATTTGTGGGAGCAGAAGTCTCACCTTTCTCCTGCAGAGCAGTTGGCGGGCCTAAACCACCGACCTTGTGGTTAAGTCCAGTGCTTATCCTATGGATCCACTGTACCCCCACTGTACCCTGTGTATGGGGCCTTACCCTTACTAAGTAACCAATAAACATTAACTATTTATCTAGCTACTCCAGCCTCATAACCTATATGCATCAATACTTCTATGATCTTCTTTATTTATTGTCCAACTTTCACATGCATATGAAATTATTGAAAATACCATTAAGGCGCACCTTAATCCTCAAACTGACATCTTTGCTCTTGAACACTTTAAAAAGGTCTTGTACAGTTGTAAGAGAATATTAAAAGTGCCATGGACTGCTGGGAGAACAAATAAATCTGTGTTGGAAGAAGTGCAGCCAGAGTGTTCCTTGGAAGTCAGGATGGCCAGACTTTGTCTCTCATACTTCAGACATATTGACAGGAGGGACCAGTCACTGGAGAAGGATATCATGTTTGGTAAGGTGGAGGGTCAGAGAAAAAGAGGAAGACCCCCAATGAGATGGATTGGCCAAGTGGCGGCAACAACGGGCTTAAATGTAGCAATGATTGTGAGGTTGGCCCAGGACCAGGCAGTGTTTCGTTCTGTTGTTCATAGGGTGGCTATGAATCAGTACCAACTCAATGGAACCCAACAATAACAACATTGTCCATGAATCCTGACCTATATTGTCATCATTTGGGAGAGTATTAGGGAGGCAAGGCACCATTTATGGCTCTATGCTAATTATTTCACATATTTCATCTCACTAATTCCTCACAAAGTTGGGGTACCATTGTTATCCCTACGACAACAGATTTTTTAAATAGAGAACCTGGCTCACAGAGGTCACACAGTGATTTGGGATTTCTGGCTGGTCCAGATCTAAAGCCTAGTGTTGCTTACCACACAGTTGAACAGGGCAGGACTAACCCATCCATCTGAGACCCAAGCTTTGGAGCAAATTTGCTATGTTATCCAAGGCAAATGGCTTATTGTATACACTCTCGGTCTCAACTTCATCTTTTTAGTGGGAACAACAGTCCCCCAAAGTCCCTGCCCTGTTTGTCAGAGGTGTGGAAAGAAGACAAAGCCAGAGATGAGGAAATGGTTATGAACTGTAAGGAGCAGAAGGCACTGCATTGGACTGCTTTGAAAGTGATTTTGGAAGCATCTCTGTGCCAAGCACACAGCTCCCTGCCTAGCCACTGCCTTCTATCTCTCTTCTCCCTCCCTCCAAGGGAAATGACCCATGCTGCCTAGAGCTGGCTCAGACAGCTACTTCCTCCTGCTCTCCTATATCCTGCTGGTCACTGGTCACCTCCTGGCAACAGAGAAGGAGATCACTCAGCCTGCAGGGCCATCAGGAAGAGGCCAGGAAGCGTGACCCAGCTCCCTGACTCTGATCCAGGCATGAACACTCCCACTTAACCCTTTGAGCAAGTCCAGAATTCTCATCCTCAGTGTAGTAGCAGGGCATGAAATATGCTCACTTGCTCTGACTCTTCCTTTCTATGGGCCTCAGCTTGCCCATCTGCAAAAGGGAAATTTTTAAACTGCTGGTAATCTCAAGTTGTTGTTGTTATGTGCCATGGAGTCGGTTCCGACTCATAGAGATCCTGTACAGGGTTTCCGAGACCGTAAATCTTTACGGGAGCAGAAAACCTCATCTTTCTCCCGCGGAACAGCTGGTAGTTTCAAACTGCTGACCTTGAGGTTCGCAGCCCGATTTGTAACCACTACGCTACCAATCTCAAATAGGACAATGTATTTTCCAAATATTATTAGAAACAGAAAACTGTACCATTCTTCCCCGCAGCGCCCACCCCAGGGTACCAAACAAGTGACTAAAACCTACTACCATTAAGTTGATTCCAATTCATAGTACCCTATGTAGAATTTCTCAGACTGTAAATTTTTATGGGATCAGAAATTCTCCTCTTTCTTCTGTGAAGCAACTGGTGGATTCAAACTACTGACCTTGCAGTTAACAGTCCAACATATAACCCACTGTGCCACCAGGGCTCCTTATGAACAAATGAAGTGCTTAGTAAACTGTCAGTGGAAGCGGCTGAAGTCACAAAGACCTAGGTTTGAATGTGTACAATGGGGCTTCAGAAAGCTCATGGAAAAAATCCTTTATTTTAATTTCTTTTTCCCACAAACTTCTGAAGCCCCTTCATATGACCTTGAACCAATTACCTCTTCTCTCAGAACCTCAGTCCTCATGTGTCAAAACCAGAATAATGATAGGGCCTATCTCAGAATGCATTAAGTGGAAACAGAAGCACACAATGATAATGCTTATTATGAAAATTAGCTTGTGAATCAAAAAAGATGAGTAAAACAAAGACCCTCAAAGACTGAGCAGTTGTAGCAAATAGGATTCATCTCTTTCAAGCCTCCTTTAGTTGATTGGCAGGGGCTGCCTGGAGTAGAGTGTAGAGGATTATAAAACCAGATCTACTTCCAGCAGGAAAAAGTGCTGGGTTATCAGCGTTAATCACAGGGCAGGAGGGGGTGATGGCAATAGATAGGCAGTGTATATGCTGACCCTGATCTGTTTAGAGAGAAAGATGTCTGATACGAGACAAGCAGATGTCTGATTCCCTCGTTTGGGAAAGGCAGAATCAAGAGCCATTCACCAAACCCACAGTATGCACGAAGGGACCCCCTGGGCAGAGGGAACAGCTTGAGCAAACATAGGATGTATGAGTTGTTATATTTTGGGCTGCAAATAAGACCATCTAAACAAAGATGGCTTAAACAGGAAGGAAAATGCATTATCTTCCAAGACAGAAGTCCAAAGGGAAGTGATTTCAGGGCCAGTAAACTGAGCAGTTTAACATCGTCATTAAGTTCCTTACGTTTTCCTACTTTGTTGACAAGATGGCTGCAGCACCTTTAGGAGTCAGGCAGGTAGGTTGCCATCCAGCAGGATGAAGCTACATGTTTCCTTTTCTTGTGTGGCTTTTTATCTTGGATGAAAACCTTTCCCAGAGATTCCTCAAAAGACTTCCCTTACGGGCCAGATATTCATTAGCCAGGATACGATTTATAGAAATAGTCACTCTGAGTCAGAATTAACTTGATGGCAGTGAGTTTGGTTTTTTTGAGGATATAGTTCCGCTTTAACAAAGATCCAAAACAACAGTGGCTTAAACGTGTAGCATAATGGGTTATGCATTGGTCTGCTAACTGCAAGGTCAGCAGTTTGAGTTCACCACCTGCTCTGTAGAAGAAAGATGATACTTTCTGCTCCCCTAAAGATTTACAGCCTTGAAAACCTTATACAAGATTGCTATGTCTTGGAACCAACTCAACAGCACACAGCCATCAAACATGCTAGACGTTTCTCTCTCCTATCACGTAGTAGTGAAGGCACACACAGTCCAGAGACCCTGGCTCTTCCTATCTGGTTTCTCTGCCATAAAAGGTTTTGCACTCAACTACCAGATGGCTCTTCATGCAGCTGCAGTTAGTGGAATGGTGGTGGTTGTGGTTGTGTGCTGTTCAGTCAGTTCCCACTCATAGTAACCCTGTATAGGGTTTCCAAGGAGCAGCAAGAAGGTTCAAACAGCCAACCTTGCAGTTAACAGCCCAGTGCTTATCCTACAGCACCATATGAGGACTCCCATAAATCTTTAGGGGAGCAGAAACCTCATCTTTCTCCCTTGGAGTGGCTGATAGATTCAAATTGCTGACGTTGAGGTTAGCAGCCCAACACATAGCCCACTACGCAACCTGATCCTTAGTGAAGAGGAATAGGAAAGGAAACCAAGCAAGGAAAGACCACAGTCCTTTCCACTAAAGGGAGTATCTAGAAATGTTAAATGCTGTCGAGTCTTTACTGACTCATAGCAACACGGAACGGATGGTGGGTTTGAACAGTTGACCTTGCCATTCAAACTGACCTTGTAGTCCAGTATTTATCCTATGGAACCATACCAGGATTCCTACCTAGAAATAGCACAAAGCTATACTGCTTACATTTTATTAGCCAGAACCTGGTTCCATGGTAAGCTATAATGCTTACATTGTATTAGCCGGAACCTGGTTCTTGCTGCAACGGAGGTTGGAAACCTGATTTTTATTCTGGACGACTCTATGACCAGCAACACAGAATAAGTGGAGCATGGGCACTGGAGGATGCCTCACCAGGATTGGGTAATTTATGTCCTTATGGAGTCCTGGTGTGGCGCTGTGGACTAATGCACCAGACAACAGAGTCGTTTGAACTGCAAGGTCAATGGTTCAAACTCACCAGCTGCTCCTTGGAAACCCTATACAGGGTCGCTATGTGTCAGAATTGACTCAATGGCTCTTAACAATAACATAAATCCTTAGTCAAGGGAATTATCTCAGACTAACAGTTGTCATTATGAGGACTGAGGTATGCCTGACCCAAGCTATGGCCTTTTCAATCATGTGAAAGAAAAATCATACATGTAAACATTGGACAATGAATAAGGAAAACCATAGAAGAGTCAATGCATTTGAATTATGATGTGGGTGATGAATTTTGAAAGTACCATGGACTTCCAGAAGAACAAACACATCTATTTTGGAATAAGTACAGCGAATGTTCCTTAGAAGCCAGGGTGGCCAGACTTCTTTTATACTTTGGATATGTTGTCAGGAGGAACCAGTCCCTGGAGAAGGACATCATGCTTGGTAAAGTGGAGGCTCAGAGGAAGACCCCCCCCGTGAGATGGATTGATACAGTGCCTGCAGCAATGGGCTCAAACACAATAGGTAGGGGGCTGGCGCACAGCCGGGCAGTGTTTGTGTTTGGCCTGTCATAGAGTTTCTAGAAATTGGAACTGACTCCATGGCATCTAACAACAATAACAACTGTGGTTCTCAATTTGAGCATGCATCAGAATCATCTTGTTGTTGTTAGGTGCCATCGAGTTGACACCGACTCATAGCAACCTTATGCACAACAGAACGAAACAATGTCCGATCCTGGGCCAACCTCACTACTGTTGCCACACTTGAGTCCATCAATGCTGCCACCTGGCCAATCCATGTTGTTGGGGGTCTTCCTCTTTTTCTCTGACCCTCCATCTTACCAAACATGATATCCTTCTCCAGCAACTGTTCCCTCCTGACAGTTGCCACACTTAAGTCCATCAATGCTGCCACCTGGCCAATCCATGTTGTTGGGGGTCTTCCTCTTTTTCTCTGACCCTCCATCTTACCAAACATGATATCCTTCTCCAGCAACTGTTCCCTCCTGACAATATGTCCAAAGTATGAGAGACGATGTTTGGCCATCTTGGCCTCTAAGGAGCACTCTGGCTGCACTCGTAAAAACAGATGGCTACCTCATACCTATCCGTACCCTTTTCCTTTATACAGCGGCTGGTTCAGTAGGTCTGGGATGCACCTTTTCTAACAAGCTTCTTGGTGCTGTTGGTCTGGGGATCATTCTTTGAGAACTGCTGTCTTAGGCCAATCATGATCTACCTCATGGAGCTTGATTGGGGGTTGCATTCCCTGAGTGCTTGGAAGAGAGACCTCAAAAGGAGACTAGGTTTCTACCTGTGGAAAAGAAATGGTGAGAAAGATTGTTGGGGAGCAATCAGGAATGTCTCACAAAGCAGGAAGATGGGTGTTGGATGGGGATATGGGGCTGGGTGGAGTAATGTCAGAGACGAGGCTCAAGAGGTATTTGGGGCCTCATTTGTGGGAAGTCAGCACCAGGTAAAGGGTTTAATCTTTATCCTAAAGATACTGAGGAGTCACTAAGGAGTCATGGGAGGTTTTAGAGCAGGGATGGGCAACTGAAGTTCTAGTCATTACATTATTGTTGGTAAGTGCCATCAAGTCATTTCTGACCCACAGTGACTCTGTGTAGAGTTTCCAAGGAGCTTGAACCAGTGACCTTGTGGTTCAAAGTGACTTTGCAGTCTAGCACATTAGCCCACAGCGCCACACTGGGACTTCAGTCATTACTTTGGTGGTGGTGGTAGTGGTGTGCCGTGGAGTAGGTTCCAACTCATAGTGACCCTGCATAGGGTTTCCAAGGCTGTAAATCTTTATGGGAGCAAAAAGTCTCATGGTTTTCCTGCGGAACTGCTGGTAGATTCGAACTGCTGACCTTGAGGTTAGCAACCCAACTCATAACCACTATGCTTCCAGAACTCCTTAGTCATTACATTGTCGCTGTTAGTGCCATCGAGTCAGTTCTGACCTATAGTGACTCTATATAGGGTTTCCGAGGAGTGGTTGGTGAGCCTGAACCGCGGACTTTGTACCACATCAGGACTCCATATAATAGGCGCATTGTTGTTGTTAAGTGCTATTGAGTCGATTTCAACTCATAGTGACCCTGTATAGAGTTTCTGAGGAGCAGCTTGAACCGCCGACCTTGTGGTTCAAACCAACTTTTCAGTCTAGCATATTATCCTGCAGTGCCACACCAGGACTCCATAATAGACACATTGTTGTTGTTGTTAAGTGCCTTCGAGCCAGTTCCAACCCACAGTGACCCTGTATAGGGTTACCAACGAGCAGCTGGTGAGCTGAAACCATCGACCTTGGGGTCCAAACCAATGTTGCAGTCCAGAGCATTAACTCACAGCACCACATCAGGACTTCTAATAGGCACATGTTGTTAGGTGCCATCGAGTCAGTACCAACTCGTAGCGACCCTATGCACAACAGAACGAACCACTGCCTGGTCCTGCAATATAGTAGGTCCTAAATAAGTAATGGAGGAGCTCTGGTAGCGTAGTGGTTACGAATCAGGCTGCGAACCACAAGGTCAGCAGTTCGAAACTACCAGCTGTTCTGTGGGATAAAGATGAGGCTTTCTGCTCCCATAAAGATTTACAGCCTCGGAAACCCTGCACAGGGTCGCTATGGGTTGGAATCAACTTGACAGCACTTAACAACAACAACAAATAAGTAATGGAGGAGACCTGGTGTGGTGCTGTAGGATAATACACTGGACCAAAAGGTCTGCAGTTCAAACTCACCAGCTGCTCCTCGGAAACACCACGAGCCGGAATCGACTTGATGGCACTTAACACCACCAACAAATAAAAATTTGTTTTAGTGGAGTTAGAAATGTCAGTGTGAACTCAAATCTACAGTGAACTCAAATCTGTGACCTCTGTCAGCCCCCAAACCCCCCTCTCCATTCTTATATTTTCCTTATATGTGAAATGAGCAGTTTGGAGATAATCCATAATACCTTTGGACCTAGGGTTCTGGTTGAATGATGGAATCTATGTCCAATCATTAGGTAGTCTCAGGGATTGTGAAGTGGGTACCCTTCCTCCCCACTCCCTCCCATTTTTATCTCTGGCCCAGAACATCCCAAACAAGACACAAGCAGCTCATACTGAAATGACTTTTAATATCTCATGTCGCAGCAAAATTAAAAATATACAAAAAGTTTGTGGTGTACAAAAGAGTTTCAGTAAAGAAGCCCCAGGTTGGGGCCCCCTGCCCCTCCTGGGGGAAGCGCAGAGGGGGTGTGGGGATGGGGACTGGGGATGGCACAGACATAGTAAATACAAGGAGTTGGGAATGGGAAACAGAAGTGGGCAAGGGCAGAGGTCCATACAGGAAGGAAGCGAGACCTTGGAGGGAAATCACCCGGAAATTGTGCTGAGGGAGGGAGGCAATCCCTCAGGCATGGCTAATGCTTCCTGCAGTCAGGAGCAAAGATGGAGGGTAGTGGCGCTGCTCACACCCAGAAGGACCTGGGTTCTGCTCCCACCAATGCCATTTACTGTCCGCGTGACCTTTAGTTGGTCACCTCCGCCTCTGAGTTTAACACCCTTCTGTAAAACAGGGTACTGCATGATTAAACTAGTGATTCCTTACTTGGGTTCCAGACCCCAAGGGTCTGTGGAGACAAGAGTAGGGGGCCCCCAAGTGCTTTTGAGAATTTTCATCAAACAATCCAACAGAATACGGATATCCCCACCCTCAAGCCCTACAAGCTAATTTGAGGCCTTGGTAGCATTTATCTGTGCCAGCCAGAGCTCAGCTTTAGCTAATTTAATGTGGGAGAATTCATTATTCCCAAAGAAATGAGACTTGTTTGGGAGAAAAATCTAAATAGCCATGGGATCTCCAGGGGCAAAAATAATAAAAGAAGGCTCCAGAAATGTTCAGTCCCTTCCAGCTATTTTATGAAAACCAATGGGGTAGGGCCTCCAAATTTGGGTGCTCAGTCCAAAAGAAACGGGATAAGAGGGTCTGGTTTATATTCTGGGTTTTCAGTGAGGGATATCTTTTTCTTACCTGACACCTTTCTCACACCCTCTTTGCCTCAGGGTGCCTTCCATTCTAGGATTATTGCAGGTGTGTGGGTTTGTGTGCCGGGGGAGTTATACCCCTTCAGTCTGGCCTGGAGGTGCCCTTACAGCGATTGTGCATAGAATAAAGGCCAGGCTTGCTGAGAGGGCAGCTCCCTTCTGGGTGGGAAGGGAAATGAGTAAAAAGATCTTTGAAGAAAAGTAAGAGACCAGACACAAAGAGACCACCTCTCTCTGTCCCTAGGGGTTTTCTACCTCCCAGAACCAGACCATCCCAGGACCAGATGGTCTTTCTCCCTCCCACAATCCCCTGCTCCAGCATTTTTCCTCCCCTCGCCTCTACCATCAGGCACCAAGAAGGCGCCAGGCAAGTCCTATTCCTATTCCCAATCAGAATGTCCTGTTCAGCCCCTCCCTGCTTAACCCTGGGGGCTCAGGAGCCTGTCTGATTGGGGTGGGGGGATTCAGTGCCATGCCCACTGATTCACTCATTCAGTCCTTCCTAGAAGACACCCCAAAGCACTTCAGTAGTAATACAAGTTGATAGCTCCACCTCCATGGCTCCTCCTCTACAGGTTAATCTGGGAGAGGCTGGAGCCAGCAAAGGATGGGGTAGTTCAGTCCTGGTTTTCAGTCTGCGACTCTCTCCCCACTCAGTACAGAGACCCCAGCCCCTAAACTGGCCCCCTACTCAGGCACTGGAGGGGCCTCTAGACCTTATCAGATGATGGTCCCCAAACCAGGGACTCTGGAGACACCCAGACCTCTTTTTTCCCTTTCACTGAGAGTGCTGGGGGATGGAGGGGAGGGAAGGGGAGCCCTCAGGTGACCAGAAAGTGTGGATTCAGGGTTGGACTAGAAAAGTCTCAGAGGGAGCCAGTAATTCTAGTCTTGACAGACTCTGCAGGGTTCCCTGGGACCTTCTCAATCTTTTGAACCAGAGGTCTCAAACTGGCAACCTCTAGTCCAAATAGGAGTGTTTAGTTTGGTCAGCATAGTGGGTTCCCCTCCACTAAACTTGAATTTCTGTGCCTTGAGGCAGGGCATGTACGCATCTGTTTGCCAGAGTCTCTGCCATTCCTTATTGTCTAGCACTTCTATGTTCTTGTTTTCATTACCTGAAGGCATTGAGTTGGCAGTTCATGTACCCTGCCCTAGAATGCCTTCTCCCCACTGTCCTCCAGCAGGGAAGGACCTGGGAACTTCAGCCCTTGGGAGGGCACTAGGTCTACCAGCCCAGGCCTTTCTTGGACACGTCGGTCCTCTTTGGTCCTCAACCTGAGACCTGGAGGTCCCCCAGGCCTTACCCTCCTGTCTGAGTTCCTAACGCTCCTGGGTAACAAATACTGTATGAAGCATAGGCAGTGCAGGCAGCTGGCTAGGGGTAAGGCAGATTTGGGGGAGACACAGAATGAGGCAGATGAGAAGACAGACCTTTGTTGGGGAGCCCTGTGCTGAGGAAACGGATGGAGGTCTGGGCTGTTCAGCTGGGGTAACAGTTACAAGGCACATGGTACATCAGTGCATGGGGATGCAGTGAGGATTGAATGGTGCCTGGAGAGGTTTGGGGAGCTGTTAGCAGCCTATAGGGGCCAGTTCATGGGACACTGGAGGGCTAAGAGCTTAAGAGACAGAAGTCTGCTCTGGGAATGGGGACCTAGGATATTTGGTTCCCAGAATGGCCTGTTCTCTTCAGTTCCTGGCAGAATTAGGACAGACCCTACTACCTCTCACCCCATCAAGTTAGTTCATACTGATTTCCTGTATGAACTTGGACAAGCCCTTCCATCACTCCGGGCCCGTTTCTCCTGTGCAATGTTATTGTTTAGTGCTGTTGAGTCAGTTCTGACCCTTAAGGACCCTGTGTAGGGTTTCTGAGGAGTTGCTGGTGGGTTTGAACTTCTGACCTTGTGGTTGGGAGTCCTGTGTAATGAGTACACAGAATTCATAAAAATGACCAAGCTCGCTGGTCTGTTAAAGACTGGAGGAGCCCTCGGGACTATTGCCGTAAGTCACTCCTCTAACATGTAACCAAAGTCACTCGGGAGGCTACCTTTCAACCAAATAATAGAAAATTAATACCACCTCCGAGAACAATCAACTACATGATATTAAAGGGCAATATCTACCCCAAAATAAAGAGGCAAGGAGAGGCAGGGAAACCGGAGGAATGAAAACAGGGAGCCAAACTGGAAATGGGAAGAACACTGCCACATTGCAGAGACCGCAACCAATGTCTCAAAACAATTTGTGAATGAGTTATTGAATAGAAAATGAACCCACTGTGTAAACTTTCACCTAAAACACAATATACATTTAAAAATCAACAAATAACAGTGTGCAGGGCAGTTGGCCCCATGGACCCCATAGACTCCTTTGGGCCGTGGCTCTGGGACCTTCTCTCAACACCAGGATCTGGTAGGGATTCTGGGAAGGAACTGAGTGAGCATCTAGGTAGGGGTGGGGTAAGGGACTGGGAAGCAGGAGGTAGGGACCCAGGAGGTCCAATTCTGGCAGGGAAGAGAGAAACCAGCTGAGGTAGATTGTGTCACAGGAAAACAATAGGACAGCTTGAGTGGGGTGGTGTCCCTTTCCTGACCCTGACTCTTCTAGCCCAGGGAGCAAGGGGACCTGCAGGGACAACATGAAGTGTGGGGTCAGGCCAGGGGCAGGGTGATCACAGGCCCCAGCGGGATGGGGTTCTGAGTTCCAGGATAGGATGTCCTGAAAGGACTTAGCTTTCTTTCCTGAGGGTGTAGGTACTCACAGACGCTCCTAGGGCTTTTGGATTATGACCATTTCTCAGGCCGGGATATTCCTGTTGATAGGGCCCATGTGGGAAGGTTGTGTGGGTTTGAGATGTGGGAAGGACTGGGGTAGGTCCAGATATATGGCTTCCCTGCACGTCTCAAGCATGCCTAGCACTCCCAGATCACGGCTACAGCCTAGGGGTCTCCTGGAGTTACTTGTAAGGGATTCTCAGCTCCTAGGAAGTTATTTTTAATGTTTCCTCCTAGTGTGTTGGACATTGGGCATCCAGATAAGCCACTCTAGGACACTGAAAAAGAATTGCCAAGGGTGACCCTCATGTCGTTTCTCTGAGCCTCAGGTTCCCTCACCTGTAAGATGGGTTGAAAACACCTCCCTTGTAAGAATATTGCAAGTGAGGGAGAAGTGAAGCCACATGGGGTAAAAATTCCTGGCACAAAGTCAACCCTGGAGAAATAGCTAGTTCTGGGGCCATGTCTTCAATGCTTCTGATGCACTAAGGGCTTGTATTTATGTGGGACTGGTCAAGGAATTGGCCTCTGAAGACAAACTTGGACAGACAATGAGGGTGGGTGAACCCACCAAAGTGGTTCTGAATTAGCCTTGGGCCTTCCCTGACTACCCATCACTCTTGAGACTTCTGAGGGGACCAGAGAAGTAGAGGAATAAAAGATGGAAAATCATTCTTTATGCGTTGGTGGGAGGGATGCACACATTGCGTCAGCCTGTGTGGGTGTCTATATAGGCACCTGTGGTGCCAGGGGCGTGGGGTGACTTGTATTAGGGTGTGATTTGCAGTTGTGTGTGTGTTTGTGTGTGTGGACAGTCCTGCCCTCTCTGCCTTTGAGGTCATCCTGCATCCTGAATGTGACCCTCTGCTACATTCTCAGAAAATTCACCATCACCTCTTACCATCTGATAGCATAGTCAGGAATCCGGGACCTGGGAAAGCAGCTGCCACTCTGGGTCTGTTTTCCCTCTGTAACCTAAGGGAGGATGACCCAGCGAGGGTTAAGTGTCCCTTTGATTTGCATAGTCTGTGGTTCTTACTGTCCACCTCACCACCCCTCCACAGCCAAAGTCCACATCTGTCATTAACATCACCTGCGACCCCCTCCTTTTGAACATATATTAGTTGGCATGAGGGAGAGGGGAGATGGACTGGGTGTGTTCTACATCACGCCACGAGGTTCTGTCCCCTCATCCACAGATATTGCTTACTTCCCTGCTCCCACATTCCTCTCCCATTCAGGGTTGCTTATCCTGGGTTGGGGAAGGACCCATGGTGAGTGGTCCCATGGGCACCCCAGGATGTTCTGGGCCATGGGAATGGACTACAAGTCCTGGGGAGTTGTCTGATTTGAGGCAAAAAAAGTTAGTTTCCCAGATGCTGCCTCAGGGAGCAACATCTGCAGGGTGGCTGAGAGCCAGGATTCCTGTCACGTCCCTGGTGCTAATTCTTTCCAGCTGGGAAAGAGTTGGCAGCTGAAATGCCTCAGGGGTTTTGAGGACAATTTTCTCTTGGGAAGTTGGATGTAGACTAAGGTGGACAGGGGCCTAGAACTTCCCATAAGTTCCAGAAGTCTAGAATTGGAGTACTCATTTCCCAGAATACCCCATTCTAGAGCTGGCTGGGATCTAGAGCTGGTCCCCCACGCATTGTGGCAGGAGTAGGAATCCCCATAGTAGAGTAGCAAGGTCTCCAGGGTCTCTGCCCTTCATAACAGAATTCAGATCCAAAAGTGACTCCCTAGGACATTTTATCAGCAGCATGGTCTAGAACTTAATCTAGAACTAGGCATGTCTTTCTAGAACAGCTCCTCTGCTAAGTGTGCTAGAACTTCACCTATAATTGAACCCAGACAAAATATCTTCCTAGGATGTTTTATCTGTTGAGTGTTCAAGATCTTCGCCTAGAAGAAATGTTCTAGATGCTCATCTAGAACAAAGAATGGCTCTTTGAAACATTTCACCTGAGATGTCTAGAGCCTCATCCATAACAGAGCCCACAACCAAGGGTGTCTCCTGGGAGCTCACTTTTAGAACATCTTTGATGCTCTTAATCATAAATTCCCTCTCCCAGATCTTCAACATCTTCATGCTTCTGCCAGCCTGGACCCCTCAGATGTCTCATGGTTCTTTCTCCTGTCCATCTCCAGTACTGTCAGTAACCTCCCCCCCCAACTTCCCACCCCATCCCAACTCCCTCCTTCAATCCCCCTCTATCCCAGACTCCAGATTCGGACCCCACAGGAACTGTACCAACCTCATCCACAAGATGCTCCAACCTCATCCCACATCTTTCATGGTTTCCTCCATCCTTCTCAGAGATCTCCTCCAACCACAGAGGCAGCCTATCCCCCATGCCCCCTCCCCAAGGTGCACAGGGTCTAGGTCATGGACTTCAGACAGTGCCTTTTCTCTAGCAGGTCCACCAAGGCTGACATATGGGCAATACCAGCCAGAGGAGCAGGTGTAGTTTCCCCAGTACCAGATACTATGGCATGGAGGCCACCATGAGGGTGGGAAACTCATGATTAAGTGTAGCACCAGTTGATTCCCTGGGCCCTGGTTCAGGGGAGCTCAGCGGATGGGCCACAGGGCTGAAAAGGGAGCGTAGAGCTGGGGCCTTCACAAGGCTTCCCTTCCTCTGAAAGACCCAGTGGTGGGACCACTCTACACTTGGACTCACAGATCCACATTCCCTCAGGCCAGTGGCTCTGGAATTCAGGGCTCAACACTATGGTTGATGTGGGATTAGCCACACCTGTCCCTTTTAGAGGGAAGACTGGCCTACACTGTGGTCTCATACTCCAATAGCTCCTGGGAGGTCCCTATGCTCCGGTACTGCAACCTAGGTGTGGCAGGTGAGGAATACTCTAGCGCCAGAATGGTCTTCCGGAGCCTGCGGTCGATAAAATGAGCATCCCATGCTGGGTACTTCTTACGAGGCAAGTCAATCCGAATCACAGGCCCCTCTGTCCGAAAGGTGCGGGCCACTGGCGTGGAAGGCAAGCCAGGCCGTACCTGGAAGACAGGCGGTGTGGGGGTCCCAGCCCGCTCACCTCCCACTGAGGCCCCATCTCTCTCCACTCCTGTAGTCCTTGGCAGGGACCTGGGGGGACTTGTGACAGTGTCAGCTGGTGGGCCACAGGACCCTGTGGTCTCAGAGAAAATACAACCAGGAGCCTGGGGGCCCAGCATGGGCCCATTGGGGTGTAGGAGGCAGTAGTAGACACACATGAAGAATATGCCCAGCGCGAAGCTGGAGGCCACCACACAGACCAAGATGAGTGAGCGGAAGTCGGTGGCAAAGTTGCGGCTGGAATACCAGAAGCCAGTGAGAGCAGCATTCTCAAGCATGACAATGCAGTAGTAGAGGGTCATGCGACGGCGGCTGCGACCCTCCTTGACGTTGAACCAGCAGAAGATGTAGATGATGCCCACCACCATGTTGTAGATGATTTCCTCCCACTTGGACATGCAGAAGTCTGTCTCGCCCTGGATGACCCAGAAGGTCATGATGCACCAGTGGGCCACAATGAAGATGCCAAAGTAGAGCTTGTAGACACTAGCAAAGAGTGCGAAGGCCAGGCCGCGGGCTGCGATGGTAAACAAGTGCCACAGCACCTGGACTACCGCACCCTTGTAGGACAGTGGCTGCTTGTCATCCCTGGAGTCCCGCAGCACCTTCTGATAGGAGGCCAGTGTCCAGGCCAGGGACAGGAGAGAGGCGAAGGCAGAGAAGACTGCGGAGACAGGGCGGGGGCAGGGCGGGTTGGGTTAGGGGTGGGTCTGGGTTGAGGTGTGGGGAGAGGGAAAGGTTCTGGGTCAGGAGCTGAGTTCTGAGGAGGGGAGAGGGAAGGGTCTGTGGATCAGTAGGGGTTTAGGGAGGGTCTGGACTAGGTGGTCTTCAAGAACAAGGATAGAGGTGAGGGTAGACTGGGTTGGGGACTTTTGTGAGGGCTGGGGTAGATGGTGTTGGTTTCCATAAGGGTCTCTGCTATAGGGTCTATACTTGGTAGGAAGAAAGGGGGCGAAATTAGGGTTCAGGTCTCTGGGAGCGGAAGAGGAGGTGAAGAGGGGGCAATGTAGAGGATCTGGAAGGGACAATTAGAAGGTGAGACTATCAGGTACACTAGAGCTGAGCTGATGTGGGGAGTGGGGACCAAGAGAAAATCAAGGTGGAAAAGGTTCCAGTATTGCTTAATATCTTGGGCTAGGAGTCCCCAGCAGAGCTGAGGATGGTGACAGTACATTTTTGGACACAGAGGCTGTTCCATAGCCTCTCCAGCACTGGGTGGAAGGAACAGAACTGCTCCAGGGAGACAAGCATGTGGTTCTTTCTGACGCTGAGTAAGTAAGTCTGGACTGTCGTGCAAGGTCTGGCTAGGCAGGGCATGGGAACCATAGGATAGACAGGTTTTCTGGAGACTGATGAATGGAGCTAGGGAGACCTGGAGTCAGGATGGCTTGTAGAACTGACTGGGCATGGGATTCCCAGGAGGGCCAGAGCAATGTAGATGAAGTACATGGAACGGCATCTCTGCAAGTGGCAGAAACGGGGTTTGCTCTGCCAGGTCTATGAAGATGGGTGAAAAGTGGGTAGCTCCCAGACAGCCTGAGTGGTGGGGAGGGCGGAAGTGCCTGGTAGCTTCTATCACTGAGGGTCAGTGGGCTATGGGCTCTCCAGAGCCTAGGGGTAGGGAGGCAGAGGGCGCGGCTCACCCTGTAGCTGTTGGAACGCGTTGCTGTCGCTGTCGCTGTCGCTACGGTGCAAGATGAGGCTGAGTTGCAGTACCAGCTGCGGCGCGCTGCGCAGGAAGGTCTCCAGCAGGCGCAGCATGCTCACATCTGCGTTCTCGAACAGCATCCGCCAGTAGAAGTGGCGCTGGAGCCGCTCTCCACGCCAGCGGCTCTGCAGCCCCAGGTACAGGGCTCGCAGGTACCTGTGGGAGGCACGCTGCGCTCAGACTTCCGGGCCGCCCCCTGCCTTTCCCACCCGATGCAAACCACCTAGCCAAAGCTCAGAGTGTGGCCCTGGGCAAGTCAAGGGCTCTTCCAGCCTGTTTCCTAAGCAGTGAAATGGGCGTATTGCAAGGATCACCTCATGGGACTGTTGTTGGGAGCACTGAATGGGCTTATTAACTTCAAAACAAAACAAAACAAAGAAACAAAATTGCACGTAGAGTGAATCCCTAATGCAGCGTCAGCATGATCATAAGTCCTATTGGGGGAGAGGGGGTGCTTTCTTGGCAATGTGCCTTACACCTTACAGTGCCCCGAACTTAGAACAAACCAGTTAAAAAGCAGGCAAGTTGACTCCAACTCATAGCAACCCCATGTGTGCCAGAGTGGAAATGGCTGATTTTTTCAGAAGTAGATCAGGCCTGTCTTCTGAGCTGCCTCAATAGCTCTATCACTATCCCCATTTTATTAGTTAAGTGTTGGGCTGCACACTGAAGAGTTGGTGGTTCAAATCTACCCAACTGCTCCATGGGACATGGCAATTTGTTTCTGTAAAGATTAGAGCTAAGGCAACCTTGTGGGGGCAGTTCTGCTTTGTCACATGAGATCCCTACGAGTCAAAAATGGATTCCACAGCACCAAACAACCACGTAGATGAGGAAACAAACACAGAGAGAGGTGGCCGTTGTCCAAGGTCACGTGACTAAAAAGAAACCGTGGAATCAGGATTCAAACCCAGGCAGTCAGGCCTCAGGAGCCACCCTCCAACCATTAAGCAACACTGCCTCTTATTGTTAAGCCATGAAGAGCTTTGGCCACATTGAGGTCCCTGCCCCTGGCACCTGGAGGGACCACCTTTAAGAGACAGTCCCTGGAGCCGGCCCTCAGTTCTGTTTGCTAAGCAGCTTCCTGATCCCACTCAGAGAGCCCAGTTCTCATTGAGGGCACAGGCAAGGTGCTCAAAGATGTGTCCCCTGGCTCAGGAGACTGCCCTTGCCATTCCTCCCAGTCAACTTCATGGCCCCACCCACTCTACGCAGGCCAAACGCAGCAGCCACCAGGTTTCACAGTCTCTCCCTCACTACAGAACTTCTGCACCTGCTGTTTCTCCACTGCTTGGGGAACACACTACCCTGTACCCCAGTTCCACCTCCACCCCACATCTGGATAACCTGCTTTTCTTCCAAGCTATCCAGGAGAACTTGGCCTACTGCCCTTTCAGTGGGGTAGGTTAAGCTCTGGACTGCTAATCAAGAGATTAGTGGCTTGAATTTATCCAGAGGTCCCTCCAAAAAAAGACCTGGTGACCTCCTCCTGAAAAGGTCACTGTATATGAAACACAGTTCTACTCTGCAACACATGGGATAAGTAGGGATTGACTCCCTAGGTGATGTAGATGTTTTCTGCTCCACTACTAACTAACCTAAAGGCTGTCAGTTTCAACTCATCTAGAGGTGCAGAGGAAGAAAGGCCTGGCAGTCTGTTTCCAAAAGGTCACTGGCACAGAAACTCTATGGTGCATGGTTCTACTTTACAACGCATGGGGTTGCCATGAGTCAGAATAGACTCAATAGCAACTGGCTTGGCTTGGTTTCCTAGCTGGGGTAAGGGATCTCTCCAGGGCTTCCCTACAACCCAACATTTGTCATTGTGGCCTATAACTGCCCTATTCAAATCCAACTGTCACCCACACCACACTGTGAGGAGACTGTGAGCTCCAAGAGAATGAGAGATCTGATTGTTCAACCACCACTGTACCCCAGTAGGTACTTGTTTAGTGGTGACTGAATGATGCATGCATAGAGCCTTGGCAACTCTGTAGGTTGTGTGGAAGGGATTCTGAAGCCCTACTTTGCCTCTAATTTGCTGTGTGATCTTGAGCAAGTTCATTACCCTCTCTGAGCACTACCTAGTTAATCCCTCTCAAGGTGGCTCTGAGGATTAGCTGGATAAGAAGGGACATGTCCACACAGTCTTTGGGTCTGACTCCCCCTCTTTGTCCTAGTCCCTTGTCCATCCCAAACAGCTCTGACTATTACAGTTGCAGATCTCCCCAGCCCCAGCCCTAGTCCCAGCCCCAGGTCCCCAAACTCTGTGATTCATGGTGCAAGCATGCTCTTTGTTGCAAGAACTTCTCCAAAAGTAACCTACTCAGTAAACCAGGAGAGACAATCCTAACACAGACTCAGAGGACTTGTTGCCTGAATCTGAAATTGGGGTACCAGGAATTTGGGGTCTAATCCCAGATGTGAAGCACAGGCATTTCTGGGATAATGTTTGGGACAGGGGACCAACCAGGTGGATATTAAATTATGTGTTGCCAACCAAAGGTGGGAAACACAGTGTTCCCTGGTGCTCAGGACTAACTGATACCCTAGCTTCCCTAATGAGGACCAGACCTTTGCAGTTGTGTGGGCTTCGTTTTATCATCTGACAATGAGAGGGATGACTATGGAGATCCTTTCAGAGCTAAAGCCCTGGGACCCAAACTCTTCACCAAAAGTGTTCAGAGATCCCTGGGTGCTAAAAACAGTTGGCACTCAGCTAATAACCCGAAGGCTGGCTGTTTGAACCCACCAAGCAGTGCCGTGTAAGAAAGGTCTGGCAATTTGTTCACAGCTAAGCAAGTCCTATAGAGCAATTCCACGGTCACACACAGGGCTGCCGTGAGTCAGAATCAATTCTTCAGCATTGAGGTTTTTTGTGTTTTTTTTTTGGTCTTTGGTTTCTCCATCCCTGTACAGACAGACAGATCCTCAACATGACACAGTACAGGGTTGGTGACAGCATGAAGAAGGGGGCTACTGCCTCAAAATCAGACTCAGGAAACACAGAGGCCACTTGGTCCAACTCTCCCAACCAGTGTTTGGGTTCCTTTCTCAGTCTTGGGTGCACACCCTCTGTTCACATACTTCCCGGGTCACTGCCTCCTGCGGTTGGACCTTCTCTTCCAAACTGCCCCAAAAGCTGCATTGTCTTTCTTTGGTTGAGCAGAAAATTGTCTCTCCCATCCCTGCTGACCCCACGTAAGAATCCCTGCAACCAGAGTTGGAGGCTAGATTCACCCATTCTCGAAGCAAGCATACTTTGAGCACCTGCTCTGTGTCTTTCTGTCTCTGAGCCCCATGGGAGAGAGACAAGGTAAGAGCTGAAATAGATAGGACTAGATGGAGCAGAACTTTGCCAGGGGGAGGCAATCAGGGAAGACTTCCAGAAGGAAGAAGCATTTTGATCTGGTTTTAAAACATAGGTAGGCATTTGAAGGCATACAAAAGGCAGGCACGCACTCCAGGTGAAAGATTCAGCAGATGTACAGGCAGAGAGGCACAAGAAAACAGTGCCTTTCTGTAGAATGGCTGGTGGTTTGATGGGCCTGGAGGGGAGAGTTTTCGAAAGTAGTGGCACAAGAAGCTGGAACTGTGAAGGGCATCGCATTCTGGGCTAAGGGGTTCAGATTTCATTCCAAATTGGAATTTTTTCTCAGAATCAGGGATGATGTGAACAGTTTGGTGGCTTGGAAAGCTAGCTCTGGAGGCTGGCTTGGAGGAAAGCCAGGGGAGGCTGGGGTCTAGTCCAGGCTTGAAATGACAGACAGGCTGATGTAAGGCAGGGGATAAAGGAGAGGCAGAGGGCAGGGCTGTGAGGGAGCCCACTGTAGGGAGCTAGGGAAGAGGCCAAGATGCTCTTCCCAGAGCGTCTGAGGGGCTCAAAAGACAGACCACTTTCCCCAGCCTCCAGCCTCCCCCTTCTATTCCCTTCTCCATTCCCGTGGCTCTGGCTTCAAACAGGAAGGAGAGACCAGCTGGTCCAATTTGAAGGGGCCTGGGGAGTTAGAGGGAGGGCGACACCCTGAAGTTTCTCTCAGGCTGGAAGACCATCTGTTTCCAGGCCTGGGTCAGCATGAGGGAGGCCCTAGCCAGCCAGCATCCATCACCACCTGACAGGGCCTCCCCACCTCCCTGCCCATTGCCCCCTCCTCTGCTAGCTCCCAATGCCCCAGGTCCAGACAAAGGACTCACATAGCCCAGACCCGACAGGCAGGGCTGGAACAGCAATGGGGGAATGGAAAGAAAGGAAGCCCCCAAAACCAAGAACATGGGATCAGCATGGAATGTGGAGAGACCATGCATGTTCCGAGCTTTCAACCTTCTCTCTGCCTCTTTTGGCAACAGGACCAACACTGTGGCTGTTCTGCCCAGTCGGCGCTAAAGGCTCACTGCCAAGGACCTGCAAGATTTTCATGGACCTTGGAAAATATTTGAGCCTGGGAAAAAAAATTGGCTCTAAAACACAGGGAAAAACTGCAGATTCAAAATTAATAAATGTTTAATTAAATGTCTGCAAAACAGAACATGATGTCAGCCAGTCAACTGCAATTTGGCTTTTATCTGATTATCTATAATTTACATTTGATGTTTGATGTTGCTGCATTCTAATATGCTTGATAGATGTGGGGCCCACAAAGGTCTTAAAACAGTTCTGCTTAGGACAAGCCACCTAGCTTCCCTGGGCCTCGGTTTCCCTGTCTCTAAAATGTGACTGACATTCACCATCTTGCCTATGTCACTGCTACTGGGGTAGGGAACCGAAAGTAAAGAAGGCAATTTTGCTTCCTGGTCCTGCCCTGGCTGCTGTGTGGCCTTGGGTAGCCTCTCCGAGCCTCATTTTCCTCATTGTGAGCATTGGATGAGGTCATGGATTTGGAAACGGTTTGTAAACTGTAGAGGGATGTGCACATAGAAGCAGGGAGCATGCCCTAGCTGGAGGCCTCTGATTCCTCCTCTCTTGTAACCTCCTCCAGAAAGCCCTATTCCATTCTATTTGAAAGGAAGTTGGAAGAAGTTGACCTCCACCATGTATGGGGCTAACACCACCCACAGAGACGGCCCCAATATTAGGGAAAGGAGCTCTTGCTCAATTCCCTGAACTTCATCCCCCTCCAGTCATTCTTTCCACTGCTGCCACCCTGGGCCAGGCCATGACCTAGACAACCGCACCAGACTCATCTCTGGACTCTTGCATGAACTCCTACCTCCTTCAGTCCATTCTCCGCATGGCAACCTGGCGGAGCATGTCATTCCCCTTCTCAGAATGTTCCAAAGCCCCTCCCATCACTCTTGGACTAAAACCCAATGTTTCCCCTTGACGTCAAGGCCTTAAGCCATCTGGCCCTGTCTGTTTTTCTCATCTCATCTGAAACCCCTGTCCCACTGGTTCCCACCCAGCATTCCACGTGCACCAGCAGGTTCCTGACTTTTGCACTTGCTACATGCTCTGCCTGGAACACTTGCCCCCAACTCCCAGCTTTTCCTGTGGCTAGCTCATCAGCTCATGTGTCACCTCCTTAGAGGGGCTCCCAGGCCACCATCCCACACTGTAGCCCCAACATTAATCCATTTCATCACCTGCTCTTGTTTTCTTCTTCTTCCTGCTTGCACTATGAAACAATCTTATTCATTAATTGACACATTTATTTTCTATTCTACCTCTTGAATGTGGCTGTCTGGGGGCAGGAATCTTGCTGTCACCACCGTGGCCCCATCATCACTGCATGTGGCAGATACGCGATAAACATTTGTTGAATGAATAACTGTGTGTGTGTACATGTATGCATGAGTGTGTGTGTACATGTATGCGTGTGTGTGTGTTCCTACTGATCTAGGAAGCCCTGGGGCTTACCTGCCTGAGTTTGCTTAGAACCAGGATATCTGCATGCTCATGTCATCTTCTCTGATACATCCCTGTCCTTCCTCCTCCTGGAAGCCTTCCCTGATGCTCTTCTAATGAGCTCCCAGACTTAACCGGACTGAGATCTGCCAGAAGCCAGGCTTGAAGTCAGCACAGTCAAATCAACCAAACAGTGTCAACTACCCCCATTTTACAGATAAGGAAACAGAGACACTTAGGCCAGATTTGGAACTAGTCTCCTGACTTCTAATCTGGTACTTAGAGACGTGCACTTGGGAGGAAATGGAAAGAAGATGAGTATGGATCATCGTAGGTCGAGGTGGGGGTGGGGAGCCAACAGAGCCATATCCAGAGAGGAGAGAAGTCAGTGTAAGATCTCGCTACTCAAAGATCAGAAAAACTGTGTCTTGTCACCCAGAGCTGGGGGCTCCCATCTCATAGGCAGAAGGAGGCCGGTGGCTGGTTACCTGTCTCTCTCTCTTGTCCTTTGGCCTCATGCTGGGTTGCCAGAGTCTCTAGTGCTGGGTCAGGGTTTCTAACCTGGACCTCAGTCTTTATTCTGGCCTGGACCCTGGGCCTGTCACTCTGTCTGGCCACTGATCCTGAGTCATTGTCTCTGTCTATCCATGGTCTAGATCAGCCTGTGGTTTCAGTCAGCCCATTTGTCATGTCTGCCCTTTGAATACAGGCTCAGGCTACTTAGCTGTTCCTTCCTCAGTTACAGTGTCCATCAGTCAATTATCTGTCTGTTAGTCTCATCCTACGATCCAGGGTCAGATCATCTGTCAATTGCATGGACTATGGGCCACATTGTTTGTCTCTTGGATTCCATGTCCATCTGTTGATCTGTTAGTCAGTCTGACTCTGGGATCCTGTCTATCTGTCCTTAGAAGCCTGGAACATCACTTTGTCAAGTCCCTTGGATGCCGGAACAACCTGTCCATCCCCTTACATACTGGATCTGCTTTTCTGTCTTTCTGTCTGTCTCTGGGATGCTGGACTGGCCTGTTGGTCTGTCTGTCTGTCAGTCCCTCAGCTGCTTGGTCCATATGCTGGTCCGTTGCTCAGCTCATGGCTCCATGTGACTGCCAGTTTTCCGGCTGTCCTCCCCTGCCTGCTCCTCCTCTCCATGACTCAGGGGCTCTCTCTGTCTGTCTGCGTCTCTCACATCCTCAGCTCCTCCATCTGTCAGTCTCGGCGTGTGTGTTCTCACCCCTCTTCACTCCCCCTCACAGTTCTGGGCCAAAAACACAGCAGCTTCCAGCGGCTCCCCCACTTGTGAGTCTCCATCAAGAACCACTCTCCACCCTGGCTAGCTCTCTGGCCTCTAGTGTGGACCAGGCCCTGTCACCTCTGCTGGGTGGACAGGGTACAGCTGGGAGAAGGCAGAGAGGCAGGGCTGATAGGAAGCAACAAGACTTTCCACACCAGCTAAGCCCATCTCTGCTCCTGAGGTCTGCAGGTGGGCACTAGACAGTAGTTAATAATGACAGTATCTCACATTAAATGAGTGCCAACTATATGCCAGGTGTGCAAAGCCTTGCTATACACATCGACTCATCTATTCCTTACAACAAATATCTGAGATGGGTACTATTATTATGCCCATTTACAGATGAAGAAATTGAGATTAGAAAGGAACTGGGACTTATCTAAGGTCACATAACTAGCTGATGCCAGACCTAGGCTCAGAACTGGCTCTCCATCACCTGCTGAGCCAGAGAAAATATGGGAGACATCAATAACTCTAACCCCACTCTCCAACTCATCACCCCATCTGCCTGCCCACCATGGCAACTTCAGCTGCATGGAGGGTATGCAACACAGATTGGAAGACCCATGTTATATGTGGATGGACCTAAGAGCTTCACTTGGAATTACATAGTTTAGAGAGAAAAGGGGAAGTTTATTCGACATTTATTCAACAAGCATTTATGAGTACCTACTGTTTACCAGGAACTAAATTGCTAAATGCTAAAATTCTGGAGGAAACAGCAGTGAGTCCATCTGGAACTTATAACCTAGTGGGGAATCTGGACAGTACTCAAATAAGCATGCAAACATGTAACTACAAACACATCCCCAAAGTTCCAGACATACTGCAAACAGAGACCCATACTCCTGCACTGAGGAAGGTGGGGATATTGGAGAAGGGTGTGGTCTAGCCTGGGAAGGGCAAGGCAATCAGAGAAGGCTTTCTGGAGGAGGTGATTAACAAGCTATGAGATGAAGGAGGCACAGGAGTTAGCCAGATGAAGGAGGAAGGGAAGGGAGTTTTTTTTGTTTCGTTTTTTACAAATGAAACAGCAAGGGTTAAGGTCATGAGGTAGGAAGGAACAGAGCATTTTCAAAGAACAGTAAGGGCTTAGAATGGCTGTAGTTCAGGGAAGGATGGGAAAGCAAGAGATGATGTGGGTCATGGTGAAGGATTTGGGCACAGAAAGGTTTGAAACAGGGAGTGACAGGGTCAGATGCCACACCTGCATCTTAGAGGGAGCACTTTAGCTATAGAGAAGAGATTGGAGGAGAGCAAAGGTAGAAGACAGAAGATCAGTTGCCAGGTGAGAGGTAAGGATGACTTTTTGGAAGGTGATGGAATCCTGAGACATTTAGAAGGTATTTGGAGAAGTGACTTGCCCAAGGTCAAGCAGTCAAAAAGCATCATGTTGCATCTCAAACTAGAGTTAGCTGACACCCCTATTTTATTGCAGGAAATAGATTAAGCTAAGTCCAAACCTGGGGGACCAGACATCAGATCCTATCTGTGGGAGGATTCTTGGGGAAATATTGGGCTCCCTGCAATGTGGGCTAGGAAGTGCTTGGAAGGAATGGGCCAGAGGCCCCCTCCTCATCTGCCCACTCCCTCAGCTGAGCCTACAAGGATGTAAAATAGGACCTTCCTGGGGTTGGCAGCCAAATGATTCATAAATGTCAGTAAAGAATGTGATTTTAACACATTCGGCTCTCATTTCATGCAGTGCTGGGGAGCTGGACTGTCTTCCTCCTCCTCAGCACCCCCCTAGAGTCTTTTTTGCTAAGCCGATGCCAAAAGTTCCCCAGTCACTAATTTTAGGATCTGGCTGAAGCTGAGACCCTCTCCCATTCCTTCTACCCCTCCCACTTCCAAACTAAGCACAACTCATTTCCCCAGCAGAAAAGCAGGTAGCAACTCCTTAGTAAAGCACCTGGGACCAGTTTCCAAAGGTTCATGTATGAGTGCAGACTGCTGTCCTATCCTCTCTGGGCCTTAGTGTCTTCATCTGTGAAATAGGTCTGTGGCAGAGCAGATACTAAGGTCCAGGACCCCATATTCTTCTGAGTCTTGTTCTCTGCCTAATTTTCTCTTCTGATATCCCTGGTGGAGTTGGGACATTATGAACCAATACAGGTGAGGATAGGGGCTAATTCTAGCCTCCTAACTGGAGTCCTGGTGTGGTGCTGTGGGTTAATGCTCTGGACTGCAAGGTTGGCTAGAACTGCAGTCAGCGGTTCAAGTTCACAAGCTGCTCCTAGGAAGTCCTATACAGAGTCACTATGAATCAAAATGAACGGATGGCACTTAATGACAACAACAAGGGCATCCGGAGTCCAGGTGTAGCACTGTGGGATAAACATTGGACATCTAATCACAGGGTCAGCAGTTCAAACCCACCAGCTGCTCCTCTGACTCCAAGGCACTAACAACAATGGCATCTGAAAGCACCTGGAAATCAAGGCACTTCTGTTTGTCCCTGGCGTGAATTCTAAATGGCATAGTCAGGTTTTCGAACTCCAGTGCAATGGGCCAAGTGGGGACTCCAGGAAACTATAAAGAGTGCCCTGCTTAAGTGGACACGCACCTCCTCAGTTCTAGGAGAATGTGCACCCACAGCGGCTGGAGCTCACAATTTTTTCAAGAATAGCCAAAAATCAGGATACTTTTGCAAAAACAAAAAAACCCCTCAATTTGAAAATGATGGCAACTAATTAAAAAAATAACATATGGATTAAAAAAAAATTATTATATTCCTCTTAAAGGTGTGATAACAGTGTTACATGTTTTAGCTAGGTTTTTCCAAAAGTCTCTTTTTAGAGATGTACTGAAGTATTTATGGATGCAACGATATGATGTCTGGGATTTGCGTCAAAATCACAAGAAAAGTGAAGGAAATGGGGTGGGGTCTAATCCTGTACTGTCTAGAATTTGAATTTGGTGGTGCTGTAGGAGAAGCACTCAACCTCAAGGTTCGTGGTTCAAACTCACCAGACACTTCTTGGAAACCCTACATAGGGTCGCTGTGAGTCGGAACCAACTCGATGGCACTTAACAACAACAAAGCCAATTTTGGCTATTTAAATTTAATTTAATCAAAAGTAAACTGCAGTTTCTCAGTTTCACTACCCACATTTCAAGTGCTCGATAGCCTTGTGTCACTGGTGACTAGAGTTTTACACAGGGAGATATACAGTATTTCCATCATTGTAGAAAGTTCTATAGGACGATGCTGGCCTAGAGAGCAAACAAAGTTGGCCAGGAGTAATCCTTATTAAGCTGGGTGATGGTACATGGGGGAGCATTCTCCAATTCTCACTCTTTTGTATATGTTTCAAATTTTCCATAAAAAAAAAAATTCATTTAAAAGTTAAAAAAAGAAAAACATCCTTTGTGGTCCAAACAAACCCAAAGGCCACCACTTTGCAAGCTTTGATCTGACTGTTCAGCATCATGGAATTGAGCATCATAAAGCCCCAAAGTTAGAGCCATAGGCTCTTAAAGCTGTAAGAGCTTTAGAGATCAGCCAGTTTGTCCTCCAAAATGGGGCCACAGGGAGTTTACGCCCTCAGGAGCAACCCATTCTGCTTCTGGGCAGCTTTGCTGGTCAGGATGTCCTTGGTTCTACTCAAACATGATCTGCTGCTCTGTACCTTAGGTTGTCATCTATCTTCACACTATTTCTAGAACCTCAGAAGTAGTCACTTTCCTCAATTGGGGACAGTTGATTGAGCGAGCGAGTATTAGAACCTATGATGCACTTCTCCCACCCCTTGCCTTGTTACTAAGCAAATAGGATGGCTCTTACTAGGCTAACAATAAAAGCAATCATAGTAAATGGGAGTATTTTCTGAACACGTAATGTGTGCAAGCCCTGTACATTTACATTGCCTCAAGACATCTTTACAAGAACCTTAAGTGGTGAATCTGTATCCTATTTTGTAGATAAACTCAGAACTCTGACTTGGGAAGTGATTTGCCCAAGGTCACACAACTAGGATGTTCTGGAGCCATGATCTGCACTAATGCCCCAAGCACAGGTAAATACCTTTCTGGTATTTTCTGTTTTCAGCCAAGATCCACCTGACATCAGCAATGATATCCCTAATTCCACATCCTCTTCCAAATCCAGCTTGAATTTCTAGCAGCTCCCCATCAATGTACTGCTGCAATCATTTTTGAATTCTCTTTGAAAAATTGTACTTGCCTGTGATATTAATGATATTGGTCGATGATTTCCATTCTCTTGAGTACCCTTTCTTTGGAAAGGGCACAAATATGAATCTCTTCTAGTCAGTTGTCCAGGTAGTTGTTTCCCAAATTCCTTGGCATAGTCGAGTGAGCGCCTCCAGTGCTGCATCAGTTTACTGAAAGATTTCCATTTGTATTTCCTCAATTCCTGGAGCCTTGTTTTTTGCCAATGCCTTCATTGCTGTCAATACCATTGGTTCATGCTCATATGTTATATCTTGAAATGGTTGAGCATCGACCAATTCTTTTTGGTACAGTGACTCTGTGTACTCCCTCCATCTTTTGATGCAGGCATCATTCAACGTTCTGCCCATAGAATCCTTCAGTATTGCAACCCAAAGCTTGAATTTTTCCTTCAGTTCTTTCAGCTTGAAAAATGCTGAGCGTGTTCTTCCTTTTTGATTTTTTAACTCCAAGTCTTTGCACATTTCATTATAATGCTTTACTTTGTTTTATTTGAGCTGCCCTTTGAAAATTTCTATTCAGCTTTTACTTCCTCATTTCTTCTAGTTGCTTTAGATTCTCGATACTCAAGAGCAAGTTTCAGAGTCTCTTCTGTCATCTATTTTAGTCTTTTCTGTCTTTTTAATGACCTTTTGATTTCTTCATGCATGATGTTCTTGATGTCATCCCACAACTTGTGGTTTTCAGTCATTAGTGTCTAATACATCAAATCTGTCCTTGAGATGATCTCTAAATCCAGGTCATATTTTGGCTCTCGTATTTTCATTTTCTTCAACTTTTACCTGAACTTGCATATGAGTAATTGGTGGTCTGTTCCACAGTTGGTCACTGGCGTTGTTTTTTTTTGATGATGTTGAGCTTCTCTATGTTCCCTTCCCATAGATGTATTCCATTTGATTCCCGTGTGTTCCATCTGGTGAGATCCAGGTGCATAGTCACCTTTGATGTTATTTTAAAAAGTTATTTGCAATGAATAAGTCATTGGTCTTGCAAAATTCTATCATGAGATCTTTAATATCATTTCTATCACCAAGGCCACATTTTCCAAGTACCAATTCTTACACTTTGTTTCCAAGTTTTGGATTCCCATCACCAGTAATTATCAATACACCTTGGAGCAATTTCAGACTGACGAAGTTGGCAGAATTCTTCAATTCATTGCTGACTTTAGTGGTTGGTGTATAAATTTGAATAATAGCGGTATAAATTGGTTTTCCTTACAGGCGCATGGATATTAGCCTATCACAGACAGCATTGTACTTCAAGAGAAATCTTGAAATGCTCTTTTTCATGGTGAATATGATGCCGTTCCTCTTCAATTTATCATTCCTAGCATAGTAAACCATATGACTGTCTGATTCAAAATGGCCAATACCAGTCCAATTCAGCTCAATAATTCCTAGGATGGGGTTGTGGTATGGTGTTGTAGGATAAACACTGGATTGTTAACTGCAAGGTCATTGGTTCAAACCCATCAGTTACTCCTTGGAAAACCTATACAGGGTTGCTATGACTCAGAACTGACTAGATGGCACTTAACAACAACAATGCCTAGAATATCAA
The DNA here is from genome assembly GCF_000296735.1 of Chrysochloris asiatica. Classification (NCBI taxonomy): domain Eukaryota; kingdom Metazoa; phylum Chordata; class Mammalia; order Afrosoricida; family Chrysochloridae; genus Chrysochloris; species Chrysochloris asiatica. Next base: position 19,585,460 of record NW_006408557.1, read on the forward strand.
TTCTTATGCATTCCATTCTTGTTTTTGACAACTTCCAATTTGCCTAAATTCATACTTCAAACAATCCATGTTTCGATTATTAATGGATGTTTGCAGCCATTTCTTCCCATTTTGAGTTGTGCCACATCAGCAAATGAAAGTTTTGCTCTATGTCATTGAGGTCAATTATTCTTTGAGGAGGCAGCTCTTCCCCAGTAGTATTTTGAATGTCTTCCAACCTGAAGGCACTATATCTGACAATGTTCTGTTGCTATTCATGAGGTTTTTAGTGGCTAACTATTCTTTTCTTTCTTCCTGGTCTGTACTAATCTGGAAACTCACGTGAACCCTGTCCACCATGGATTACCTGCTGGTATTTAAAATACCAGTGGCATAACTTCTAGCGTCACAGCAAAACTCAGGCCACAACAGTACAATGAATTGATAGATGAGTGGTGATATACTAGTTGCCATCAAGTTGATTCCAACCAATAGCAATCTCAAGCATGTAGAGTAAACCATACTCCATAGAGTTTTCAGGGCTGCGACCTTTTGGAAGAAGATTGCCAGACCTTACTTCCAAGTCCTCTCTGGGTGGATTTGAGCCACCAACTTTTCAGTTAGTAGCTCAGCACTTAAACATTTCTGCTACCCAGAGACTCTTGTACATTACCTTGGAGCCTCCCATATCAGCTACAAATCCAAAGCTCACCTCAACTGATTTCAAGTTCCAAGAACTTGCTGAGGAACTTGCCAGAGCTGTCTCTTGCAAGGCCACCATCAATAACTGAGGGTCCATCAATGGTGAGATCGGGGAGCAGTGAAGAAAAGAAGGGACAAGACAGAGGGTCTCATGATCTAGTGGGAAAACCAGCCAGGTGGGCTATAGGGGTAAGGGAGGGAATGAATAATTTTGCCTGAGGGGAAAGTTGGAGAGGAATAAATGTTAATTGCTGGTGTTAATAGTGCATACTTTATATTAAAATAAAATTCTTAAAAATTAAAAAGCAGTCTGCTTCCAAAAGCAATATATGATTATTTCATTTTTATGATTATTTTTTAAGAGTTCATTTAACTAGTAGAAGGCCTGGTGGTAACATGAGGTCTTTGAAGCCTGACTGCATAGCTTCAAACCCTGGCTCTGCTAACTTACTAACTGAAAATTTGCTACCTCTGTGAGTCTCAATTTCCACACCTATTAAATAGAATAAATTGAGCACTTAGTATATGCTGAGCACTGCACAAAGCGTGCAAAAAACAAAATAAAAATAAGCACTCACACAAAAAACATTGGCATCAAGTCGATTCTGAATCAAAGCATGTGCCATATATTAACTCATTAAACTCTTGCAACAGTCATTCTCATAGGAACTGATATCACCCCCATTTCATGGATGAGGAAACTGAGGCCCAAAGAGGTTAATTATTTGCTCAAGGTCATACAGCTCAGAAATGGCAGAGTCAGGGTTCTGACCAACCCATCTGGTTCCAAAGTCCTCATTCTTTACTGCTACAGTCCCTACCTGACAGAATTGTCACAAACATGAATGATCTCATCTAAGTCTCAATAAATGGAAACTGTAATTTTCAATAATAGCTGACAGTTTTAAAAACAGAAGAATGTATACATGTATTTTTTGATTAATTTAAAACTGTCAGTACCATCTCCAAGTAATGTGAGAAATAGAAAATTAGTAAGTGGAAATCTTTCTAACCCCACTGCTCTATTCTAGATATAATGAGCAGCTGTTGTTGTTGTTGTTGTTAAGTGCCATAGAGTCAGTTCCGACCCATAGCGACCCTGGATAGGGTTTCCAAGGAGCAACTGGTGAGCTTGAACCACAAACCTTGAAGTTCAAAGGGCTTTGCAGTCTGGCACATTAACCCTACAGTGCCACACCAGGACTCCACAAAGAGCAGAGGGGAGTCAGTTTTCATTATAACTTTTCTGTATTTCCTGGGGTTTCAACCATGAGTGTACTGCTCTTTTATAAACAAAACAGCCAAGCAATTTCCATTTTATATTGAGGGAGTAATGTCTGGGGGCAGCGAGAGACATGTGTTGGGTTTGTTCAGGACAAGCTTTAAAGAAGAGGTGGCATTTGAGTTGGCCCCTGAAGGACAAGCAGAATTTCACCAGGAGGCGAATGGGAAAAGCTTTTGCCAGAGAGGGACTGAAAGCAACTTCTCAGAGGCCTGGAGTGTGTAGCTTGTTTGGGCGCTGGCGTCAGCAAGGGCCTAGAGCAGGGTCAGAGGACCTTGGTACAGGCTAAAGCATTTGAGCTCATTCTGGGGACAGAGAAAGCCATGGAGGCTCTCTGGTTGCATAGTGGCAGGGTCAGATTTGAGGTCTAGGACCATGGCTCAGGACAGCTGCAGGTGGAGGTAGGACTAGGAGGGGTGGGCAATATAGGAGGCTGATGGAGAATCCCAGGGGAGGAATTTGGACAATCTAACAAAGACAGACTGCTATCCCAATCAATGGTCAGCAGTTTGAATCTACCAGCTGTTCCGTGGGAGACAGATGAGGCTTTCTGCGCTTGTAAAGATTTATAGCCTCAGAAATCCTATACAGGGTCTCTATGGGTCGGACCCAAAACAACAAAGAGTAGTGGTGGGGAATGAAGAGGTCAGAGTGGATTCCAACCCATCTTTACTCTGCTCTCCAGGGATCCTCGCCCCAGCTGCCAGGTTCAAAGCCATTTCCTGGCAGCTCTAGTCCCCACTCACCCACCCCAAGGTTTCTCCTGTGTGGTCTGTATAGATCAAATAGGGAGGAGGAAGGGATGGTGGGCCCAACTGCCGCCACTGAGTCTGTTCAAAGCAGCGCTAATGGCCTGTTGCTGCCCAGATGGGGGTGGGCAGAGCATCCAGCGGGGGCTCTCCCAGGAGATGGGTAGTGAGGCCAGAACTGGAACAACCCTGCCAAGTTAAAGCAAGAAGGAACCTTGTGACTGGCCAGTGAGTTCAGGGGTTATAAACACCTTTCAACTGTGAAACTGAGGATGCAAAGCAAAACCTTAGCACTGTAACCAACATGTCAAAAAAGAGAAGCTTAGCGATCCTTGGGTTGAAATGATAGTGAGAAAGCCTTGAAAAAATTTGGAGCCATTATGTATATTCCCAACTATATGTGATCAAAGAGCAACATGTATCCAGGGATAAAGCTCAGAAGGCAGGAAGAGATAGGAAAGAGGGAAGTGACAAGCCCAGGGAGGAAGTGGGAAGAGTGCTGTTAACATTGTTGAGGACTGAAATCAATGTCACGAATGAAAATGTGTATGAATTGTTGAATGGAAAACCAATTTGCTCTCAGCAAATCACATTAAAAAGTCAAAGGAAGGAAAATCACTATAAATCCAAAACCTGGCCCATTTTATAAATAATAAAATAAATAACAATGGCTAATGATAATTGCTGAGCACCTCTGTGTTCTAGGTACTGTGCTAAACCATATACATGCATTATTTAATTTACTAATCTCTCAGGTCCCAAGAGATAAGTACCACTATTCAAATGTACCATTTTCAGATGAGAAAATCAAGACTCAGGCAAATTAGGCCATTTCCCCCAAATCATAGAAAGTAGCAGATGCCAGATATAGCTGATCCCAAAGTGGAGAGCCCTGGTGTGGCACTGTGGGCTAATGCGTCAGACTGCAAAGTCGTTTGAACTGCAAGGTCAGTGGTTCAAGCTCACCAGCTGCTCTTGGAAACCCTATACAGGTCAGAATCGACTTGATGACACTTAACAACAACAACAAAGTGTAGGTTCTTAACCAATATACTCTCTCTGGCCTCAAATAAGAAACTGAGGACCAGAGAAGAAAAGATGCTGTTGACTCTGCCTGAAACAGATGTCTCTGCCCCTGTTGCTTCTACCCTGGCTCAGCCACCATCATCCCTACCCTAGATCATTGTACCAACCTCTTGATGGATTCCCTGGCCTACCCAGCAATCAGAGAAAACACTATAAATCATTAGCCAAGACCACACACCACTTCTCTGCTCAAACCATCCTAGGATCCCCATTTCACATACAGCAAAAGTTCTGTGTGATCTGGCTTTGCCAATCTGTCCATGCTCAGCTTCTACTTTCTCCTCACTCTTTCCTTCTGCTACAAAGGACTTCTCCTTCCCTTTGGCTGAACTTTTCTAGGACCTTTGCCCATATGTCACCTTCTCAGAGATGTCTACTTTGACCACCAATCTCACCGAGTCCTACTTTCCTCCCTGGCACTTCCCTTTGTCCCTTTTTTCCATAGCACTGAGTCCCTGTTATCCCATTAACTTTTTGAACCTCTCTCGTATATCATATTTCCTTGTTTCTCCCATTAGACTATTAAACTTCATAGAGCAGGGGCTTTGTCTGGTTCATCATTCTATTCCCAGCACTTAGAACAATGCCTTGTACATCCATATCTCGGCAATAAATGGCTTTTTCACCCCCTTCTTGCCCTTCTCGCCCTCCTAACCTTTGGCTACCTGCTCAATGAACAGACCTCCTTCCAGAGGGAATAAGCCCAGGTAGATGACAGTAATCACTGCCAATAGTTTTGAATGCTCACCATAGTCCTTTGTATACATTATCTTCATTAAACTTTGAAACAACCTAAGAGGTGGGTACCCTTGTGATCTTTAGTTTACAAGTGAGGAAACTGAGATACAGAGAGGTTATGTAGCTTTCCATGGTCACATATAGGAAGTGGCAGGTTCAGGATTTGAATTGAAGACATTTGAGTCCAAAATTCATGCTCTTAACCATTATGCCAAGAATATAGCTTCCCAGAGGGAAGAGCCTAACTTTCATACAAGTGGCCACTAACTCATTTCAGGACTTCTCTTGAGTTGTGGGACTTGTTAGGAGACACAGGGAGCAAGGTTGTGGCTTGAACATAGAGGGCATAGTAGAGGGATGGCCCCCAAAGTCAGATTTGCCTCCCTCGTTAGAAGCAAGGATGGTGAGACTTGGTCTCTCGTACTTTGGACATGTTGTCAGGAAGGACCAGTTCCTGGAGAAGGACATCATGCTTGGTAAAGCGGAAGGTCAGAAAAACAGAGAATGATCCCTAACAAGATGGAGTGACACTGTAGCAGCAACAGTGGGCTCAGACAGAACAGCAATTGTGAGGATGGCACAGGACCGGGCAGTGTTTCCTTCTGTTGTACACAGTGTTGCTATGAGTTGGAAATGACTTGATGGCACATAACAACAACAACAGATCCTGACAGATGAGGAATGATCTGATGGCAGATCATCTCCCACTAATTGGCTTAGCAAACCATGTTTATTCAGGCAAAGCTGGGGCCCAGTGAGTTCAAGATTATGTAAAGCAGGATTTATGGCTTACTGCTTTGCTGCCCATGGGGTCAGAGGAGACAGAGTTAGGACTTTAATTGGCTTAACAATCCTGAGTGGTTTAAAAGCTCAAAGGCTGAGAGGAGTGGTGGTGAAGACACAGGTGGATCTGTTTGAACTTCTCCCAGGAATTCAGTCTGTTTCTAAGTGGGGACATTGCTCTGTGCTTCTCCCAGCACAGTTCGGAGGCACAGCTTGGGCTTGAGGGTTAGACAAACACTATGATGGCACCTCATCTCTCCCCCATTGTCTCAGTGGATGACCTTGGACAAGTTACTTTCCTTATCTGATAAATGGGTTTGTCAATAACCACCAAAAGGAAGATCTCAAGGTAACACAAGATTCATGCCTAGAGCACCTCACCTGGGTCCCGCTAGGACATGATGGAGTGGAGTGGCTGGCTGTTCTTTCCCTTCCTTGGAGTCTCATGTTATGTTTAAATTCATCCTAACAACACCCTTCTCATAAGGTTGTTTAAGAATAAAATAAAATCCTATATGTGAATGGACCTTATCAACTGTGAAGAGCTAGACCAGAGATTTCAGAGGATGAGTCACAAATGAGTTTTCTATGGATTACACCATTTAATCTTAATTAGTAGTTGAAAACTGGGAGAATTCACACAAGAATTCCAATCTCCCATTTCTCTTGAAAAACCAAGATGTGATACCAGGTCTGCTATTTCTCATGGAGATGCATAGTAAATGCCATTTCTCTAGGACACTACTTTTCCCATAATGTCCTCGTACTTGACACTCTATGTGTCTTATGGTTTGTGTTACCTGCCTGGATTCTCAAAGTATTTGAGCTTTTGACTCAGCATTATACAAGTGTGAGGAGCTGCAATCTAGCTTTATGATTAAAACCATGATTCCAGAATCAGGGGCATGGGATCAGGAGTTGAACCATTGGAGTCTCCCAGTTTTGATGCTGGAGGACTCAGACACACATCTCCTTCCTCATCACTGCTTAGAACATCTGCATCAAATCCTATTGAACAGTGAACCTGTTCAATGTGAGAACATTTCTCATGGTAAGTAAGCATGCTGTGCCAACATTGCTTAATTTCTAGGAATTTCAGACACAGCGTTATTTTTGTACCTTCTCTGGATTTCCCTCTTCCTTACTCTTCCTCCCACCTTCCTTTACCATTTAGCTAGACTCTCAGCCATTTTGAAATCCAAAGTCAAATAATTTTCAGGACAGTGGCCCAGATGGACTGTGAAGGTTTGAGATCTAGTAACTAGATTCAGAGTCAAAACTTCAGATGAAGGAGGGCTTTTAAGGTCAAGAGGTCTAATGGTCTCATTTCACATACAGGGAAACTGAGACCTAGAGATGGGAAGAACCTTGCTCAAGGTCACCCAGCAAGCTAGTTACAAACCAAAAGGAAGATGTAGGTCTCCAGACCCTACTCCACCTACTCCCAATCGAGCATTAGTTTCCCATACTGACACTGTTTGTACATCATACCTGCCCCACCCACTCCCTATTCAGCACTTTTCCCACAATAACACGTGGCTTCCCATCCTTACTTAGGTAAGGGGTTCAACTTCCTCCCTAGCTTTTCATATTCTTATCTTAATGTAGCAGAAGCCCTGGCTTTCTATCCTTCTGGAATCTTGGGATCTCAGGCTCATAATTCTTCAAGCTTGAGGACGCTTTAGTGACAACATTGCGGAATGGTTCAGTTGCAATTGGGCTTTGAAGACTGAGTCTTGAGACCCAATCCTCCACTCCCTAACTGAGTGACCTTGGAAAGGAGGCTCCATATTTGAGCCTCATCCCCTCATCATAGTTAAGTTGTTATTTTGTGCCATGGAGTTGGTTCTGACGCATAGCGACCCCGTAGAGGGTTTCCAAGGCTGTAAATCTTTATGGGAGCAAAAAGCCTCATCTTTCTCTGGTGGAACAGCTGGTAGTTTCGCACTGCTGACCTTGCGGTTCGCAGCCCAATTAGTAACCACTATGCTACCAGAGCTCCTTATCATAGCTAAGTAGGAACTATTATATTAACCTCATCACAGGATTATTAGGATACAGGTAAAAAGATTTGGCTAAGTGTGAGTGCTTGATAAGATAATGGTTATAGAATTGTAAATCTAGGATGTCAAACTTCAATGACCAAGTAAAATGGATCAGTCCAGTGGAAACTGGACCAACGGAAGCAATTATTATTGTCTGTATTAAGTGTTACAGGCAGTTACTACTAGATCCTTTTTTTTTATGAAGCCAGGACTCTGGGTTTAAAAAATATTATGCGAGTCAAACAAACCACTTCTGTAGGCCAAAATCAGCCCAAAGGCCATTAGTCTGTAATCCTTGCAAAATCATATCATCCCAACTCCCTTACTTTACATAAGAGAAAATGGAAATAGCTAGTTAGCCCTTCTATCTAAGAAACCATGGAGTTCAGTGGACCCATCTCCAGCCACTCCTCTGAGATCTCCCCCCAAAACAATCAGTATTTTCCATACTTGAAAAAAAACTCAATTAAAAATCAAGAAAGGAGAGAAATGTCAATTCTGATCATTGGATTCTGAACAAGAGGAGGAAGTAGGACTTAAGGTAGTCTGTAAGTCGAGGGGCAGTGACTTTAGGCAGAAGAGAAAGGAGGATGAAGCCTTGGCTACCAAGAATAGGAAGTTACCATGTCAGGATCTAAAAATACCTTTTGCCATCTGTCCACTTGGACATAGAATAATAAATGCAGATTAGTTCCTGGATGTAGACATGAATATTTTTATGTGTCAAACTAATAATAATAATAACAACACCTTGTATGGAGAGAGCTTCACATCCCTTCCTTCCCCCCTCCCCCCACAGGGCAAGCTAAGTGGAATATACACCATCCTGGCAAACCAAGGTAGAGAAGGGGAAACCAAGGCAGAGAGAGATTCAGCAATACAAGGGGTGACACAGCAAAAGGGCAACTGGGACAAATCCTGGAAGTCCTGTTCTCAACCCTCAGTCCAGAATTGAATCTTCTGAGCTAGTCAAAAGGCATTCACAAATAGCAGAATAAATATAATAACAGTGATAATTACCCTTCACATCTCTATAGCATCTTCCCCATGCTATCCACACATCTGCTACAATCATGATCATTCACTTTATTCCTAAGTAAATATGTTACAGTGTGCAAGGCCCTCACAAGACACTCTCATCTGACCATTCCAACAGGTAAGAAATATGTGATGGTAGACCAATGAGATTAAAAAAAAGTAGGTACTTCTCCCTCATTTCACAGGTGAGGAAACTGAGAATTGCAGTGAGAAAAGGATTTCCCCAAGATCACACAGTAAGCAAGTTTATCCTGTCATGAAATTTCCTGTCAGTGGACAGTAGTCCCTAAACTACTAGAACAGTTCTGATTCAAGGAAACCCCTCCAAAATTAACTCAGCATGGCAGGCACCTTCAATCCTAGCAGAGGAAGTGGCCAGTTGAACAATCCTCAGTTTTCTCTTGCTGTCCTGGGATTAAAGGGCAGCTAGTGGCAATCCAATTTCAGATTCAAGAACCCAAATCTCCTTGGCCCTGTTGAGGGTAGGGAAGGCAGCGCTAGGGGAGTGCTAGGAAGCAGAAGGAGTCAGAAAATTTCCCAGCTGGATGTAGCACACCATTTCCCAAAAAAGTCTGAGAAGTTTGAGTAGGATATTCATTTAGCTGCTTCAGATTTTGTGTCTCCTGGGAGGTAGGAAATGGGCCAGAATTCAGAACTGAGAATCTTTGAAAGCAGGGAAGGACTTTCCTATACCCAGACTCAACAGGCAAGGAGAAACGAGTGGACTGGGTCTGGAGAGTCCTGAGGTTCTGGTTCAAGCATCACACTCATCCCCATCAACACCAGACCCTTCTTACTCACACCTCCTCTCCTCTCCCTCCTTGCCCCTCTTCTATCCCTTCTTGCCCTTCTTCCTCAGTCCCCATTCCTCAGTGGTCATATCAGACAGGTTGGCATTGGGGTTGGTCAGGGTTTGGGGGCAGAGGTCAAGGAAGGAGCGGGGAAAGAAGAAATCAGAGTTCCAATTGGGTGGGGCGTGGTGTGGTGGAGGTCAGGACTGGGGTGGTTCTGAAGGAATCAAAGCCCGGCCGCGTTGGGGTGGCAGGCCAGCCTTTGGACATCCCCACTCCTTTGACTCCGCTCCATTCACCAGCGACTTCCCTACCTCCAGACTTGACCGAGCTGCAGGAGGTGAACGAGGGTCTGCAGCAGCCAGATGCAGAGGCGGCAACAGCCGCGGCGGTAGGAGTTTGCGGAAGAGGGCGCAGGCCGGGAGTCCACCTCGGGGCTGCCTTCTTTCGTCCTGAAGGCGATGGCGCTGTCCTTGGTGCTGATGGCGGACCCACGGGCACTGCTGTCCTTGGTGCTGACGGCTGGTCCCGGGGCCCCCGCTGGCTCCGTGTAGTCGTAGACAAACCAACGGAAGCTGAGCAACTGCACGACCAGCGAGGGCAGAAGCACGAACAGCAGCGTAAGGCCGAAGTAGGTGCGTTGGCCCTGAATGTAGTAGGAGGCCGCCAGCCACAGGTCCGTGGCGCCGTCGGAGAAGAACACGAGCAGCGCGCACAGCACCCAGCAGCAGTCCCGCAGCTCGTAGCGCGGCCCTGGGCCACCTGCCCCGGTCACCCCAGCGCCGCCGGTCACCGCCGCTGCCTCCCTGTGTCCTCCTGCACCGCCCCGAGCTCCTCCGGGCGCCCCCTCCGGCCCCGGGCCGGCCGCGGCCGCCGCTCCATCCGACTTCGCGGCCATGTTGGCGGAGCAGGAGGCAGAGAGCGACTTCCGGGCGGCGGAGGCGGGTGGCGGGGTGGGGAGGACCCTGTGCGGGCGGCTCCCGCCTCCTTCTCTTCTTCCTCCTTCTCCTCCTCTTCTTCCTCCCCTCTCCTTCAATTATTCATTCCCCTCGGCGCCGCCCCCGCCCCTCCCCATCGCTCCCAGGTTGTGACCGGATGGGAGCAGCCCCCTTGGGAAAGGAAAGAAGAAGAGGAGAGGGAGGGGAGAGGAGAGCAACCTAGGTCACCCTCTCCCTCCTTCCTCAGAGGCTTGGGGCCCAAGCCACATGCTTTCTATCTCTCTCTCTTCCCCCATAACACACTTCATTTCCTTCTTTTCTTTACCACCGCCTTCTCCGTACTCCCTCTTCCATTTATTACACTGTTTACCTCTGGTGTTGAGATCTAAGCGAGGTGTAGGACCAGGGACGTGGGAATAAGGAGTCCTAATTTCTCAATTGTTCTCTTATTATTCCATGCCCTCCTTTGATCCTGAGTGGTTCCTTTTCTTATTGTCTTCATTTTAAAGGCGAGGAAACTGCAGCTCTAAGAAGTGTGCTGTGTCTACGCTACTTTATCCTTCTCTACTTTCCTCTTCTCCTCCTTCAGGCACTGCCTGCTTCTGACCAGCCCTAGTAGAGTGCAGGCAGGGAAGGGGGCACCACCAGAGGGAAAGGGATGGGAGGAAATACCAGGCTGAGGAAACTGCAAGTGCAAAGGTTTGGGGATCTGGTGGCATTATTTCAAGGAAGTCTGGATCTGAATATGGGGAAATGAAAAACAGTTTGGGAAAGAGGAGACTGGGGAGATCTGGGAGATGAAATTCTAAAGGCTTTAACCTGGAGGCCTGGGGAAGGGGCCACTGCAGAGTTTGAGCAGAGTCAAGTCTGGATTTGCAAAGAAGACCCTGCAGCCAGAGCAGAGAAGCGATCAGAGGGGTAGGGACCAGAGGGAGATGATAACCATGATTTATGAGATAGGGTGGGGTCCCTCACAGCCTGGATAACTCCAGCTCATCCTACTCCCTTCCTTTCTTCAGATTGGACCTAGTAGCCAGTGTCCCAGGACAGGACATTTATTTTCCAAACACACACTTAGCTGTCTCTCTGAGCTCTATCAACTCATTCTATCCTCACAACATTCTTTTTTCTCCCATTTTATAGAATAGAAGTTCATGAAATTGTTCAGAGTCACACAGGAAGTGCTGAACCAAATTCAGGCCCATCCAAAATACAGTTTGCTGCCTCCCAAGGAGAGAAGAGGAAATGAGGGGAGGAGGAGAGATGAGTGGACCACCCTGCCTCAGAGTAGTAGGAAAGGGAAGATGAAGGGAGACAGCTGTCCTGGGTCACAAACTAGCAGCCATCTGCAGCCCTGCAGCCCAGCATCCCTTTCATGTCCAGAGACTACTTTGGTCCCAACAATGCTCAGGAGATTGAGGCACCAGCTGTTGCCCAAGCAGAACACAGAAATGAAGCATCAGAGTTTTCAGGGAGCTCTTAGGCTGGATTCAAGGCTGACAGTCTCCTATCCATGGGTATGTGTAGACTAGCAGGAATTTCTGTGAGGTAAACTGGAGGGGAGTCTGGAACTCAATGTGATTTAAGGAGGCACAACATCTCTTCCTTTTCTTTTTTTCCATCATCCCTGGGGAGACCCATGTAGTGCACAGATCTCTAGATCAATGAGAACCTGCCCTTGTGGCCTGGGGACAGTTCCTGTATATCTGGACCTCTGCCTTTTCACAGATGCTTGCATGGGGCCTGTCAGAGTTAGGTGTCCATCTTTGGGATTCACGCCCTCAATGCCTCAATCCACTCCTTTTACTTCCTATGGCTCTCCATATCATTTAAGTAGGCAGTAGGAAGCAGGACTCCGGAGCCAGGAAGCCTGGATTTGAAATCCACCGGTCCCTTCCTGGTTGCCTGAGCTTAGGTAAGTCACTTGATTTCCTCACAAACAGCAGCCTGAAGCTGAAGTAGGTGCGCCAACCCTGAATGTTGTGGTCACAATCCGTGACACTATCAGAGTTGCTCCCAGCTCCCAGCAGCAGTTTGGCTCATAGCTTTACTTCAGAGAAAAGTGAAATAAGGGCCAGTTTTCCACTTGGGGTTGTGATGAGGATAATTAATGCTAATTATTTCCTGAGGTGAAGCCCTTCTGGTTGGACAACACAGCTGCACCCTGCTCCCCACCCCCTCTGATAAGTTCCCTGACATTCCCCTATCATGAGCTTCCATGACCCTTAGTCTTTTCCATCTTACCATTGTCCAATAGCAATTTAGTTTTTACATCTGTTTGTCCAGAATACCCTGGGAGACCCATGAGGATTGAGACAATTTCTTTTTTTCCCCACCACCAAATTTCCAGTGCTCAGCACAGAGCCTGGCACTCAAATCTTTTATAAAAATTGTTGAATGAATGAGTGATCAACCCAACAAAATAGTTTCCATTACTCTCCCCATATTACACATGAAGTAACTGATTCAAACAAGGGCACTGACTTACGAAATTATCAAGCAGCGTCCATCAGTGGTGCTAAGTACTTTATCTGTATGATCCCATGTGAATTAACTGAGACTCAGAGAGGTGCTGTCATTTGCCCAGTGACCATTAGTTAGGAAGTAGCAGAGTTGGCATTCAAACCCAGTCTTCCATGCTAGAATCCAGGCAACCAGGAGAGGTGACAGGAAGGATTTGATGAGAGTCTAAAGTATCATTTGGAATGACCCAACTGTCAGGGGTGCTAGGTGGGACTTTGCCATAAGGGAGTTTGGACTGGTGTGTTCTGAGTGGCCTGCAGTCCAGTAGGGAAGAACAGTGGATAGGGGCAGTTTAAATGAAGATTCTGTGATGAGATGAGCCAGGCACATTCCATGGCTAACAGACTGAGTCTGGCTAGTGGAAGGAGAAGGTGGTCAGAGCTGAGTAGGTCCTTTGATATCTCATTCAGTTCCCTAAGCCCACTCAGATTTTACAGAAGGGGAAACTGAGGCCCAGAGAGAAGTCCCATAGCTAGCAAGTGACAGAAAGAAATCTGTAGATGGTCCTGGTTAGTCTCCTTGCCCTCTTCTCAAAGATCTAGGTGCCTGGCTCTGCTGGGAACCACAGCCATTATTATATCGCTTCAATCACTCTGAAATTCCTTAATGCTTTTATCTTTGTTTTCTCCAAGGAAGACAATAAGTAAACAGACCTCTGGAGATCAAAGGAAGGGATGGAATAGTATTCCTGGGTCATCTAGAGATTCTGCTGAGGGCCTAGTTCATGTGGACTGCACCTTCTGCTCGGGCCAGTTCCTAATAATATCCCTTGTGTTGATGCGTGTTAATGCACTGGACTGCAAAGTCCTTTTGAACCACAAGGTTGGTGATTCAAGCTCATCAGTCACTCCTCAGAAACCCTATATAAGGTCACTTCACAACAACACCTAATGCCTACTGAATATTTGCACCTGGGAAAAGTATGCAAAGGCAGTTGATAAAATATTGTTTATAACAGCAAACTATTTGGAAGAACCCTGATGTCCATCAGTAGGGGGCTGGCGAAATCAACCATGGACTGACCATGGACTGGCCTGTAACAGAATAAGAGACGATGAGGCTCTCTATGTTGTACTATGGAAAGGCCTCCCTGGGGGAAAGTGATGGGTATAGGCAGGAGTGGAAAGGTGGGAGGGCTCCTAATCTTTATTGCTTATGCAAAACTCTAGGTTTGCATGAGAAACATAGACAAGATTACTGAAGAGAGAAGTAGGCAGAAGGGAAACAAGGATGGGAGGCAGACTTCATTATATGAGGGTTAGTAAAAAAGAATTGTTATTAGGATTCTACTTCATATAAGCAAAGGTTTATTCCAGACAAGAAGTGTTTAAACATGTCTCTGTCATCAGTGGATGGCTGCAGACAAGTTCTCTCAGTAATTACACTTTTTTTAGTCTCATTGTTGTTGTTAAGTGCCTTCAAGTAGGTTCTGATTCATAGCAGCTCTGCATAGGGTTTCCAAGGAGTAGCTGGTGAGTTAGTCTCATTAGGGTACCTTAAAAA
>NW_006408557.1:19603551-19609769 GCF_000296735.1 Chrysochloris asiatica
GTGGCAACAGTAGTAAGGTTGGCCCAGAATCGGGCAGTGTTTCGTTCTGCTCTGCATAAGGTCACTGTGGGTCGGTACTGACTTGATGGCACCTAACAACAACAACAAAAACGTTTAAACTTATCTTCATATGTGTATTTGTAACTTTTTTGGAATCCTGTAGATGTATTTACCTCTTGGTAACATAAAATAACAATGGGTAGCTGCTATGCAGCTCTGACTGTATGTAGTCATGTAAGGATTCAAGGATCAGTATGGTTGGATTTTCTCATTTTTAAAGAGAAGCCAGAAATTGGAATTCTAATGTAACATCTCATGATTTTAGAGCATTGGCTGCAATATTTCTCAAGCTTTTCAGGGCAAATAAATAGGTCAGTGGGCCAGACAGCCTGGGGCCTGCTAGTTTTCATCCTCAGCCTTGGTAGCTTCCTCCTCCCAGGTATAAAGTTCTCAAGGTTCTGGCCCCCATCTGGACAGCTCCAAGGAAAGAAAATGTCTCAGCCTGCCCTTCTCCTGGCACCCTCCAACCCTTGTACCTTGGGGCTGCGACATTTGGGGCTTTTAACTCACGATCTGGAAGGCAGAGAGGGGTTATGAACTCTCAGATAATTCCCTCCTCTGGGACCCTGCAGGCATGGAGGCCCAGCTGCCTCCTACTGCCCACCCATCTGTCCCTGGGAGGTGGGGAACGGAGTGGGACTGGTGGTGACAAGGCAGGCAGGAGTTGCTGCTCTGAGCCTTCGATCACTAGGCTTTGTTCAGATCCAAAATCCAAAAGAAATTGCAAAAGAAAAATAGGGTAATTCACCAAATACACATGCCAGAACTGGAGAGGCTATAAGGGACTTTTTCATCCAAGCCCCTCACTGCACTGGTTGGGAGACTAGCTTCTGTTCCCCAGCACACTGCCTCAGGCCTTGGCCAGAGATGACCTGGACAATTTTACCAGTCTCCTTAGTGGGCTTTCTGTAGTCCCCTTCCCCCCTCCTCACTTTTAGCCTGAGGGATCTTCTCAAAAAAAGAACTGATGAAATCCACACCTGCTCAGAACCTTCTGAAGCGTCCTAATTCCGAAGCAAAGTCCTTGGCCCTGGCTACACCTCTCCAATCTCATCTCCTGCCATTTTCCATCATTCATTCGGTTCCAACCACACTGGTTTCCTTGCTATTCTTCAAATTCATTCACCTTCTTCCTTCCACAGGGCGTTTCTTCTTACTCTTCTTAGGGATATTCACAGGTTCCATCTCTTTCTTCTCAAATATTGCCGCTTCAGAGGGGCTTCCTGGTCATTTCCCACAGAATCTCCAGCTCCTCACTTGCTTTATTTTTATCCACAGCATTTTCCACTACCTGACATTATAACACATATTTCTTGGCTCATTGTCTAGAATGTAAGTTCTATGAAGGCATAAGTCATGTTTATATTGTTCATCCTGTATTCTCAGCACTTAGGGAGCCTGGCACATAGCCGATGCTCCATAATCCCAAAACAACTGTACCATGAAAGGACACAGGCCTACAATTCAGATGATGACCAGTTCTCACTCTGCCATTATCTGCTCAGGTAGCCGTGAGCAAGACATCTTACTTCTCTTGGCCTCAGTTCCTCATTTGTAAGACCAAAACCAAAACCAAACCCAGTATCATCAGGTTGATTCTGACTCTTAGGAACCCTATGTAGGACAAATTAGACCTTCTCCTTAGAGTTTCAGAGACTGTAAATCTTTATGGGAGCAGATAGCCTTATCTTTTTCCCTTGGAGTAGCTGGTAGATATGAACCACTGACCTTGCAGTTAGAAATTCAATGCTTAACCCACAGAGCCACCAGGGCTCCTTTGTAAAACACGGGAGTCATTAAAACATCTTCCAACTCAACAATCCTGGGGTATCTTTTCTGTTCTGAAAATCTTTTAAACAAACATAATTGTATTTGCTATTTATTTCATAGTTAATATGGAGTCCTGGCATGACACTGTAGGGTAAGCACAGGACTGCTAGGTCGGTTTGAACTGCAAGGTTGGTGGTTCGAATTCACCAGCTGCCCCTTAGAAACCCTAAACAGGGTCGTTATGAGTCAGAACTGACTCAACAGTACTTAACAACAACAACGTAGGTAATAATATCCACATGGTACAAAGGAAACATTGAAACATATCTCTCCTACTTGGTCCTCTGGTCTCCCAATTCCCCTTCCCAGAAGCAACCAGTTGGTTGAATTGTGTCTTTAAAAAAGATATGTTGAAGTCCTAACCTCTGTACCTGTAAATGTGACCTGTTTGGAAATGGGATCTTTGAAGATAGTACCAGTAAGGTTAACATGAAGTCATATTGGGCTAGGGTGGGTCCTAATTTTCTATGACTGGTATCCTTATGAAAAAGGAGAAGATACACAGAGATAGAAAGACAGAGGAAGACCACCACGAGACACTGTATCTGCAAGCCGAGGACTGTCTGAAGCTATCAGAAGTGGAGAAAGAGGCATGGAACAGATTGCTTCCCCCAAACTCATAAAGAATTAACAAGACCAGCATCCTGATCTTGGAAGCCCAGCTTCCAGAACTATGAGAAAATAAATCTTAGTCCAATAAGCCACCTAGTTTGTGGTATTTTGTTACAGTAACCCTAAGAAACCAATGCATTATCTACATCTATATGCCCCATCATAATTTTTAAACAAATGATATAGCTTAATTACACACAGTTCTGTATCTTGCCTTTTCCTTATATAACCATGAAAATTGCTATTGGAGATTACTCTTTATCAGTACATAGAAAGCATCTCATCCTTTTCCATGTGATTATAGCATTCTATTGCATGGATGTATCATAATTTCCTTCATCAGTCCCCTAACAAATGGGCAGTTAGGTTTCCTCTAGCCTGTGACAACAATGCTTCTGTGAATCACTTTGTGGACACATCAGTTTGGATATCTGCAGAATAAATTCCTAGCAATAGACTTGCTGATGAATGGTATGTTGGTTTATAATTTTGATAAATGTCTTTCATGCAGAAAGTAGGAGTGCCAATTTATTCCCCATACACCAGCACTGAAAGAAAGTGCTTGTAAAAGGTCTTTTCTGATGGACTGGACTGCAATACATCCTCAAGACTCCTTACAGATAGGTAAATCATACCACCTTGCTAAGCTTCAGTTTCCTCTGCAGTAAAATGAGTACCCTATTTTATAGGGAGGTAATGAGGATTAAGGAGCTCTGGTAGCGTAGTGGTTACGAATCGGGCTGCGAACCGGAAGGTCAGCAGTTCGAAACTACCAGCTGCTCCGCGGGAGAAAGATGAGGCGATCTGCTCCCGTAAAGATTTACAGCCTCGGAAACCCTATTCAGGGTCGCTATGGGTCGAAACCGACTCGACGGCACTTAACAACAACAATGAGGATTAAATGAAATAGTAAAGGGAAGTGTTCAACACAGTCCTGGCACATAGTAAGGCTTCTCTAAAGGTTAGCCATTCTTCCTCTGCTTAATGTCATTATTAATTCCCAGTTGAGCTCTGTGGCAACAGGGACTTTGTCTGTCTTATTCCCTGTAAACAGCACAGCCCCTGACTAACAGTAGGTGCTCTATACTATTTATTGGGTGAAGGAGTCCACTTTCCAGCTTCCTCTGCCCACTAGGCCCTACATTATGACCTAGCTCCTGCCCACTCAATCAGTCTCACCTCCTACCCCATACTCCCCTTTTTCTTGGACACCAGTCACATTCCTCTGTCTCCAGATTCCTTCCTGCCATAGGACCTTTGCACCTGCTATTTCCTCTGCCGGAAATCTTTCTCTGCTCCACCCCTACCCACAGCCTCCCCATTTGCTTAGTTTATTTCTCAAAGACAAAACTCACTAAATAGAGCTACCCTGTCTAAGGCTTCTGAAGCAGGGGCAGCAGCCTCATCTTTCTCCCACAGAGGGTCTGGTGGGCTTAAACTGCCAGCTTTCCAACCTTTCAGTTAGTAGTCCTGTTCGGATTCTACAGTGTCACCAGGGTTTCTGAGTTTATTTCTCCTCATCATTAAATCTCAGCTTAAATATCACTTTCTTAAGAAGGTCTCTTTCACCCCGATTTCACCCCACCCTGATTTAGGTTTGATCTTGGTCAATACAATCTCACTGGACTCGGAACTTTTCATCTGAGCCTTGTCCCAATAAGGCAGTCTTGTCTTTCAGGTTAACAGCCTATGAAGCCCAAGAAGGTCTGTCCTGTTCACCACTGTGCCTCTAGGATCTGTACAATATAAGCCAGTAAACAAACCAGTTGCTGTTGAGTCAATTCTGACTCAGTCAGAGTAGAACTGTGTTCCATAGTATTTTCAATGGCTAGGCTCATTTTTAAGGAGCACTGGTAGCGTAGTGGTTACGAATCGGGCTGCAAACCTTAAGGTCAGTGGTTCGAAACTACCAGCCGCTCCGCGGGAGAAAGATGAGGCTTTCTATTCCCGTAAAGATTTACACCTTCGGAAACCCTGTACAGGGTCGCTATGGGTCGGACCCGACTCGATGGCACTTAACAACAACAACAAGGCTCATTTTTTGGAAGTAGCTCACCAGGACTTTCTTCTGAGGTGCCTCTAGATGATCTTGAATCTCTAACCTTTCAATCAGCAGCTAAGCTTGTTAATTGCATTGCATCCCCCAGAAACTCCAGGAATAGTATATTGTTGTGGTTAAGTGCAAATGAGTTGGTTCCAACTCATAGCAGCCCTCTACAGAATTTCTGAGTGGGTTTGAACTGCCTACTTTGTTATTCAAATTCCAGCACTGATCCCACAGTGCCACACCAGGAGTCCAGGCATAGTATTGTTGTTGTTGTTAAGTGCTGGCAAGCCGGATCTGACTCATAGTGACCCTGTATAGGGTCGGAGGAGTGGATGGTGAGCTTGCACTATCCACCTTGTGCTTCAAATTGACTTTGCA
Organism: Chrysochloris asiatica; assembly: GCF_000296735.1. Lineage (NCBI taxonomy): Eukaryota > Metazoa > Chordata > Mammalia > Afrosoricida > Chrysochloridae > Chrysochloris > Chrysochloris asiatica. The sequence goes on from NW_006408557.1 coordinate 19,608,479, forward strand.
ATCCAGAACATTAACCCACAGTGCCACACCAGGACTCCAGGCATAGTAGAGGTATTCAACAGTTGACGTGAATAAATGAATGCGTGCTAACACATGTTACAGATGGCATGACTGAGGTTCGGAGAACCAAAACCAAACCAAACTCACTGCTGTTCAGTCAACTCAGACTAGCGACCCTAAATAGGGTTTCCAAGGCTATAAATCTTTACAGGAACAGAGTCTCATCTTCCTCCTGAGAAGTAACTAGTGGGTTTGAGCTGCTGACTCTTCAGTTAGCAGTTGAGTGCTTATCCTACAACATCACACCAGGGATCCCTGAAGTTCAAAGAGAAAAGGGAATCAGGGGCAGAGTTGGTACACTAACTCTTTGTTTCATTCTCATTATTTGTTGTTGTTGTTAAGTGCCATCGAGTCGGTTCCAACTCATAGCAACCCTGTCAAGGGTTTCCAAGGAGAAGCTGGTGGGTTTGAACTGCCGACCTTGTGGTTCCCAGTTCAGTGCTGACCCTACAGCACCACACCAGGAGTCCACTCTCATTATAGTAGAATGAATTTCTCCTGAGAGATCCTGGCTGGCAAATGGAGGCAGGGGAGAGAAAAAGAGAGAGACGTTGGCCACCTAATTTCCTTTAAGGCATGGTTAAGTTAGAATGTCACTCAGTCATTGTCACTCAGTCATTTAACATAAGTCTTCTGAGTTCCCTCTGAGGGTCCTGGGCATTCAAGGGGAAGCCCACAGAGTAAGAAAACCAAGTCCATGGAGAAAAAAAAAAAAGGTCTAGTCCCAAACAAGGAAGTGGTGCAAGGAATAAAAAAGAACCAAAGTCCCTCTAGGAGATTTGAGGGAGAGTTAACCTCCTAGGGGACTATCTGGAGGGGACCCTTTGGCAGGGGGGTGGGCAGTATTAAGGGAAGAAGAGGCATTCAACAAATACAGAAGGAAAACAAAGGCTATTCCAAGCAGAAAGCAGAATGCACAGCTTGAACAAAGGTTCAAAAACAGACAAAACTAATCTATGGTGTGGATAATTCAAGGAAGGGACTTTAGGGGGCATCTTGGGGTGCTGATAATGATCTGTTGCTTCACCTGAGACTGGTTACATGGGTGTGTTCACTTTTCAAAAGTTCCTGAGCTGTACACTTAGGATTGGTGAATTCTTCTTTATTGTGTTAGAAGAGCAATAAAAATTTAAACAGTACATAACACGCATGAAAAAATACTATGCATTTTGCAAGAAATCCTGAATATTTAAGGGCATCTAGCAAACAAAATATTTAAGGACATCTAGCC
>NW_006408557.1:19609869-19611981 GCF_000296735.1 Chrysochloris asiatica
AAAAAAAAAAAAAACAAATAATTTTTGATAAAGGAAACAAGGGTAAATTGCTACAATTTGATTAACTTGACCTATACTCATAGAGATAGTAGCTCAAAATACCAACTGAGAAGGAAGGAGTCTTCACATCAAGTATCAATGCTATCCCCTCTGTATATAGGGTACATAGGGATGGGCAACTTAGACATTGGCTACCTAAAATGAGGTGGCAATAAAGGCACAGAATGACTGGCTTACAAGGTTTCAAGAGGAAGTTTAGTTTAAGAGTGTGTGTGTGTGGTGACGGAAAGAAACAGTCCCCACTGAACAGTTTTCATCTTATCTAGATGGGTCTGGTAAAAAGAGATGGGGTAAGATTTTTATGATTCAATGTTGTTGTTGTTGTTGTTATGTGCTGTGGAGTCGGTTCCAACTCAAGGGTTTCCGAGGCTGTAAATCTTTACAGGAGCAGAAAGCCTCATCTTTCTCCTGCAGAACAGCTGGTAGTTTCGAACTGCTGACCTTGCAGTTTGCAGCCCAATTCATAACCACTATGCTACCAGAGCGCCTTTATGATTCAATAGTAATTATTATCATGACTAACTGTGACTGTTACAATTGTAAAGGTAGAAGTTTTGTAACAAAAACAGAGAGTAGTTAATCTTACAGTCCAGAAACAGAGGATCCTAGACCATCAAGGGAGAAGAGAATAAGCAGAATGTGGGAATTTATCCAGAGAAACAGGGACATCAGAAAGTGAAGCAGAGATGGGACATGTAGAATGGGAGCAGCTGAGTACTCTAGATTCATGGAAAGAGAGGTACTGAGAGCTGGTGGGTAGGAGGCAGACTTGCAGAATGTGCCCTTTGGTGTTTTAAATTATATATGCCTGAGTGTTTAAAAAAAAAAAAAGCTAAAATAAATAGAGAGGGGGATTATAATCATTGTAATGAAACAGAGTATATGATTTGTTGAATGTAAAGCTGATGATCCGCCTTGTAAACTTTCACTCAATGCAAAATAAAAACTTAAAAAAAAAAAAAAAAAGGATGCAAACAAACTAGTGTCTTCCGAGGGGTCTGCTGGGCAGAGAGGTCACCTGAGAAGGTTATGATGACTGTTTTTAGGACTCCTAAAGGGGTCATCTTAAAGACTTTCTTGAAGGATACAGGAAGATGATGGGGGGCTTATTAGGAAGAAGTTTTAAGAAAATTGAACACTTCAATGGTGACAAAGAGGCCAAGGAAATTGCACCGATGAATTGTTTTCCATCACAACAATACACTTGCTCATTCGTCAAGGGTAGCAAAGTATGTAAATTTCATTGGGAAACTTTACCATATCCATTCTGTAGCTCTGATCTTGCCCCTTCAGACTTCTTTGTGTCCCCCAAACTCAAAGAACATCTAAAAGGAACACAACTTGTGTCCCTCAAGAATGCCCAAACTGCCATTTTGACTTGGTACAAATGGGAAGAAAGTGCAGAACTCTTCAGGGGAGGAGTAGATAAATGGAGACCTTCAGAAGTATATAGATTTAGATGGCGGATATATTGAGAAACAAGAGCTTCACCTTCTGATATTTCTGTTTAATAAAGGGTTATATAATTTTGTAGCACTACTTTTTAACTCCACCTCTCGTCTGTCAGTTTGTCGTACTGTGGTGGCTTGTGAGTTGCTGTGATTCTGAAAGTTATACCACCGGTATTTTAAATACCAGCAGGGTCACCCATGGTGGACAGGTTTCAGATGAGCTTCCAGATGAAGACAGACTAGGAAGGAGAGACGAACTACTTCCGAATATTTAGAATTCTGCAAAATCAATGATTTGTTCATTTCAAATGCCTTCTTTAGGGAGCATAAGAGACAACTATACACATGGACCTCACCATAAGGACTACACAGAAATCAAATTGACTACATCTGCGGAAAGAGACAATGGAAAAGCTCCATATTATCAGTCAAAGTAAGGCCAGGGGCAGACTGTGGAACAGACCATCAATTGCTCATATGCAAATTCAAACTGAAGCTGAAGTAAATGAAAACAAGTCCATGAGAGCCAAAATATGACCTTGAATATATCCCACCTGAATCTAGGGATCATCTGAAGAACATATTTGATACATTAAACACT
>NW_006408557.1:19618041-19619462 GCF_000296735.1 Chrysochloris asiatica
GTCTAGTCCCAAACAAGGAAGTGGTGCAAGGAATAAAAAAGAACCAAAGTCCCTCTAGGAGATTTGAGGGAGAGTTAACCTCCTAGGGGACTATCTGGAGGGGACCCTTTGGCAGGGGGGTGGGCAGTATTAAGGGAAGAAGAGGCATTCAACAAATACAGAAGGAAAACAAAGGCTATTCCAAGCAGAAAGCAGAATGCACAGCTTGAACAAAGGTTCAAAAACAGACAAAACTAATCTATGGTGTGGATAATTCAAGGAAGGGACTTTAGGGGGCATCTTGGGGTGCTGATAATGATCTGTTGCTTCACCTGAGACTGGTTACATGGGTGTGTTCACTTTTCAAAAGTTCCTGAGCTGTACACTTAGGATTGGTGAATTCTTCTTTATTGTGTTAGAAGAGCAATAAAAATTTAAACAGTACATAACACGCATGAAACAATACTATGCATTTTGCAAGAAATCCTGAATATTTAAGGGCATCTAGCAAACAAAATATTTAAGGACATCTAGCCCTAGAGGTCAGAATTGAGTGGGGATGAATGGAAAAGGAGGAAATAGCATGAAGAAGAGAGGGGACTTGAACAGATTACATCATGACCATGTGTAGGAGATGAATCAATCCTGTCTACTAGGTTGTTGCTGCTGTTAAGTGCTGGTGACTATAGTGCATGAAAAATAAATGTAAATTGTCATTTAGCAAACTAGATAAAAATGTAAAATTGAATTCAGAAAACTAAACAAATGAACCATCAGGCTTATATACGCTACAATATTTGCAGTTGCTAGAAAATAGCAGTTTGTTGTACTGTGGTGGCTTCTGTGTTGCTGTGATTCTGAAAACTATGCCACCGGTATTTTAAATATCCAGCAGGGTCACCCATGGTAGACAGGCTTTAGATGACCTTCCAGACGAAGACAGACTAGGAAGAAGAAATGATGAACTACTTCCAAATATTTAGTCATTGAAAACCTTATGAATAGCAGAGAAACACTGTCAGATATAGTGCCGGAAAATGAGCCCCTCAGGTTAAATATGACTGGGAAAGAGCTGCCTCCTCAAAGGAGAGTTGACCGTGATGACGCGAATGGAGTAAAGTCCGTGGGAGAAAAGCCTGTGGGACCTTCATTTGCTGATGGGGCACAACTCAACATGAAGAGAAACAGCTGTAAACATCCATTGAAAATTGAAACACAGAATGTACGAAGTATGAATCTGGAAAAATTGGAAGTTGTCAAAAATGAAATGGAATGCATAAATATCGATATCTTACACATTAGTGAACTGAAATGGACTGGAATTGGCCATTTTGAATCTAACGACCACATGGTTTATTATGCTGGGAATAACAAATTGAAGAGGAGTAGTGTTGCATTCATCGTCAAAAAGAACTTATCCAGATCAGTCATGAGGTACAACG
>NW_006408557.1:19621902-19647073 GCF_000296735.1 Chrysochloris asiatica
CATCAATGGACTCAAGCGTGGCAACAGTAGTGAGGTTGGCCCAGGATCGGGCAGTGTTTCATTCTGCTGTGCATAAGGTCACTATGGTTCACTCGATGGCACCTAACAACAACCACAAGAAAATAGGAAAGTGAGGTAAATATATCAACCGAAGGTGCCCAAGAGAAAACCAGCTGTAGAAGTAGCTATTTGTGTACAGTGTCCTTTATTCCGTCTTCCTACCTTGCTGTACACAATAAAAACCAAAAAAACCTTGAACCTGTTTGCTGTTGAGTCAATTCCAACTCATGGCGACCCCAGGTGCTCCAGAGTAGAATTGCTCCATTGGGTTTTATGGAAGCAGTTCATCAGGCCTTTCTTCCAAGGCACTCTGTGATTGGTTTCAAGTGGACAAAGGTTCAAAGGAGCCAAGTACAAACTAGCTGCAAAGTAGAGCTGTGCTCCATTGGGTTTTCATGGCTGTGACCTTTCAAAAGCACATTGCCAGGCTTTTCTTCCAAAGTGCCTCTGGGTGGGTTCAAATTGCCAACCTTTAGGTTAGAAATAGAGTATAAACAATTTGCACTGTTTTCTCTGGGTTTGCAGCCAAGTCTCTAAGTGCATATCACAGTTCTGAAAAGACACACTAGTAGGAGGGTAAGTGATTGAGCAATCTGGAGAGGAATGTGGCCACATTTAGCAAAAAGAAATGTGTTCATGCCCTGCCACAAGGCAATATCACTTCAGGATGTTCCTGGTAGCACCGTATGTGATGGCAGGAAGAGAATGGAAACTCACATGTGCATAACCAAGGAAATGGATATGAGACTCTGGAGGGAACTGGGGTAGAGTATCAGAAAGGAGCTTTCATCTTCTCTGTAATGTTTCCACTTCCAGTAAGGAGAAGTTGTTCATCATATTTTAAATGAATGAATTTAGTATTAAGGGTAGTATAAAAACCCACTCAGGGAGGCCTGAAATGTTCCAGGCTTGCCCTCTCTTTGAGGTCACTGAAAAATTTTCAAGTGAAGCCACAGGGTCATCTATTGTGTGGTGAAAATGGAGGTATGAGGAGTTGGGAGACATGTCCCCATCTGGCTTCCCCATCTGGCTGAGGGTTCTTTCCGGGCCTCAATGTCCTCCCTGTGCAATGTGAATCCAATTTCTGCCTTTCCCATGGGAGGTGGGAGGATGGAGTGAGGGTGGAAAGGGAATCCCATAAATGTAAGGGATTATTCTCTGGGCTAGGGGAGGATAGGGTGTGGAGGCTTCCTCTCCACCTGCCAAGTCCAGGTGCAGAAGCAGAAAGGGAGGAGCTGGAGACCACCCAGGCGAGCAAACAGGAGCACATTGTCAACAGTTGGGAGGTGTGGCCTGGACTACTCAAAGGCCAAATTTGTAGGGCAACCACCCAGGCTGCCTGGAGAATAGGGATAGGGAGGTAGCTTCTCTCCACACTCTCAGCTCCATGAAGCCACAGACCCATCATCTCACCAAGCCTCCCACATGGCTCCATACCCACTTAATTAGAACACTCCTCCACCTTTGACCTTTTTAGTCCAGAGTCCTGGTGTGGCGCTGCAGGATCATGTGCTGGACCACAAGGTCAGTTTGAATCACAAGGCCGGCAGTTCAAACTCACCAGCTGCTCCTCAGAAACCCTATATTGGGTCACTATGCATTGAAATGACTCAGTAGCATTTAACAGTAACACCACCGCAGAGGGAGTGTGCTGACTCCATATGATAAGCACTGACTGGACTGTGAACCACAAGATCTGCTGTTCCAGACCATCAGCAGCTCTGCAAGAAAGATGAGACTTTCTGCTCCCATGAAGATTTAAAGCCTCAGAAACCCTATACACTATAAAGGGTCGATATGAGTCTGAACTGACTCCATGGCATTTAACAGCAACAACAACAACCATCACAACACTGGTGGCGTAGTGAGTTAAGCATTGGACTGCTAACCATAAGGTCAGCAGTTTAAGTCCACCAGATGCTCTGCAGGAAAAAGATCAGACTCAGCTCTCATAAAGATTTATAGTCTCAGAAACCCTAGGAACCGACTCAACAGCATACCACTACCACCACCATCACAGCCCATGGACTCCCTGAGAGGTGCAGACAGTTAATGCACTTGGTTTCAAACTGAATGGCCACTCAGAGTACCTCAGAAGAAAGACCTGGAGATCTACTTCTGAAAAGCCAGCCAATGAAAATTCTATGGAGCACAATGATCTGATCCCATTGTACGTGGGGTTGCCAGGAGTCAGGGCTAGCTCAACTCAGCTCTCAGCAACCATCACAGCCAAGGAGACTCTAAATAAAACCAGTCATGCCCTATGATTTCTCAGGATCTTCCAGTATCTGCTCACTAATATGAAAACCAAATTCAGGGCCTTAACTTAGCTGTCAAGGCCTGGCCTGATCTGTTGCTCCCACTCCCATGTCCAGCATAGAAGTCAAGAACCTGACCACAGAGATAAACTGCCTTGGTTAGAATTCTGGTGCTTTTGCTCATTCATTCACGCAAAAATCTCTTGACCACCTACTATGCATCAGGCACTGTTCTAAGCATTTGGAATACATCAGTGAGCAAACAAAGAGGTCCTGCCCTTGTGGGGTTTCCTTTCTAGCAGAGGGTGGTTAACAATAAACATAGTAAGTAAGTATGTTATACACAGGCAATCCTCATGTTAAGAACAAGATCTGTAGCGAAGTGTGTCTTCAAGTTGAATTGTGAGGTGAGAAAATGTATGCATGGTTCTTGTTTTGCCTGTGGTGCAAGGAAAGGAGCCCTAGTTAAAGTGCTAGAATGCTAACAAAAAAGTCAGCAGTTTGAACCCATCAGCTGCTCAGTGGGAGAAAGATGAAGCTATCTGCTCCCATATAGATTTACAGCCTCGAAACCCTACATAGGGTTACTCTGAGTAGGAAAGGATTCTATGACAATGGATGGGTGAGAGGGGCTGACTCAATCATTTCAAAGTTAGAGCAAATTTATATAATATTAAGGGGCAAGTACCACCACTTGTCTGTCAGTTTGTTGTACTGTGGTGGCTTGCATGTTGCTGTGATTCTGGAAGCTATGCCATGGGTATTTTAAATACTAGCAGGTTCGCCCATGGTAGACAGGTTTCAGCTGAGCTTCCAGACGAAGACAGACTTGGAAGAAGGCGGGATGGACTACTTCCAAATATCTAGTCACTGAAAACTTGTGAACAACAGTGGAACACTGTCAGTACCAGAGTATTGGACATTAAAACATGATGAAGAACACCAGAATGTTGTTAGATATAGTACCAGAGGATGAGCCAAAATATGACTGGGGAAGAGATACCTCCTCAAAGTAGAGTTAACTGTGATGATGCAAATGTAGTAAAGCTTTCGGGACCTTCATTTGCTGATGGGTGCAACTTAAAATGAAGAGACATAGCTGTAAACATCCATTAATAATCAGAACATGGAATGTATGAAGTATGAATCTAGGGAAATTGGAAGTTGTCAAAAATTAAATGGAACACATCAATATCAATATCCTAAGCATTAGTGAGCTGAAATGCACTGGTATTGGCCATTTTGAATCTGACAATTACAAGTTTACTATGCCGGGAATGACAAATTAAGGAGAATGGCATTGCATTAATCATCAGAAAGAACATCTGTCTTGAAGTAAAACACTGTCTGTAATAGGATAATATCCATAAGCCTACAAGGAAGACTAAATTATTCAAACATACACACCAACCACTAAGGCCAGTGATGATGAAATTGAAGAATTCTATCAACTTCTTCAGTCTGAAATTGATCAAACAGATAATCAAGATGTATTCATAATTACAGGTGATTGGAATGCAAAGGTTGGAAACAAAGAGGAAGGACTAGTAGTTGGAAATTATGGCCTTGGTGATAGAAACAATGCATTATAGAATTTTGCAAAACCAATGACTTCATTGTAAATAAGTTGTTCATTTAAACAACATAAAAGATGACTATATACATGGACTTCACCAGATGGAATACACAAATATCAAATTGACTACATCTGTGGAAGGAGACGGTGGAAAAGCTCCATATCATCAACCAAAACAAGGCCAGGGCAGACTGGAACAGACCATCAATTGCTCATATGTAAGTTCAGGCTGAAGCTGAAGAAAATGAAAATAAGTCCATAAGAACCAAAATATGGTCTTGAATATATCCCACCTGAATTTAGAGATCATCTGAAGAACAGATATGATGCATTAGACACTAAAGACCGCAAGAGTTGTGGGATGACATCAAGAACATCATGCAGGAAGAAAGCAAAAGGTCATTAAAAAGACAAGAAAGAAGGAAAAGACTAAAATGGATGTCAGAAGAGACTCTGAAACTTGCTCCCCAGTGGAGAGACGCTAAAGCAAATGGTAGAAATGAGGTGGTACAGGAGCTAAACGGAAAATTTCAAAGGTCAACTCGAGAAGACAAAGTCAGATATTTTAATGAAATGTGCAAAGACCTGGAGTCAGAAAACCAAAAGGGAAGAACACACTCAGCATTCCTCATGCTGAGGGAACTGAAGAAAAAATTTAAACCTCGACTTGCAGTATTAAAAGATTCTATGGGGGAGAACAAACAAGATGGCAGATTGGGTTGAAGTGCAGTGAGGAGCTCCGTCAGCAACAACACAGAATAATACCGGACCGAGAAGGCTCAGAGGATGGTCCCAAAACTCTGAACCACATATAAAGGAATATTTAGAAGGTTCGAAGGCTTGCAGCTAGGGGAATTTATAGCAGAAGCAAGACATCCAATGCTTTCTAATCCAAGATGCTCAGCTGCTCCCGGAGCTGCCATCTTGGGAGAGACCAAGCGGGGGAAAGATCAGAGCAGCCAAGGATACCTGACAGAACCACAGAGATAAAGATGTGGACATTCTTTTTGTGTGTGTGTATCTGTTCAAAAAATCACTCTTGCAGAGCCTTTGCAGAGTATAGGACCTTAGGTGGAATCCTCAATCCCATCCAGAACCTTATGAGGACAAGCAGACCAGCCTGGAACAGCTAGAGCAACATCTTCAAAGAAAGATCATCAGAAAAAAAACCAAAACAAAAATGTCAGCATGACTGGCTACTACAAGAATAAGCAAGCTATTTGCCAGGAAGCCATCAAGGCAAGCAATCAGGTTCCTTCAGGACAAGCCCTGCCCCCTCTAAGACTGAAACTCAAAAGGAACACAGGGGCAGGCATGTAAGCTTTGCTGGCGACCACATTGATCTACTAGTGAGTGTTAAAGGGGGTCAGGCAGCAATAAAGAAATGGGCTGAGTTCACTGACAGTCCATTGACTCCCACTGACCTGGAGATGAAAAAGGGAAGAGGAAGGGCTGGTTGGTCCAAAGTGTGGTGAGACCTGGGGACACCTGAGCCCATGGACAAGGACACACAGGGCTAGAGCTGAGAGTGAAGCATCCAGCTGATATGAAGTGAAAGGAAATGCACAAGAACACCCAAACTTGCAGATAGTACCCATTTGACCTAGCCTCGATAGCTTGATAATCAGTACTTGACTACTGGAAGATTTAAAAAAATTTTTTTTTGGATAAAGGAAATAAGGGTAAATTGCTACAATTTGATGAACCTTACCTATTCTCACGAAGGTAGTAACTCTAAATACCAACGGAGAGGGAAGGAGTCTTCACATCAAGTATCAATGCTAACCCCTCTGTACACAGGGTAGATAGGGACAGGCAACTTAGACATTGGCTACCTAAAATGAGGGGCTGATAAAGGCATGAAGTGACTGGCTTACAAGGTTTCAGGAGGGAGTTTACTTTTAAGAGTGTGTGTGTGTGGGAAAAGGGCCCCACTGAATAGTTTTCATCTTGTCTAGATGGGTCTGGTGAAAAGAGATGGGGATAAGATTCTTATAAATTCAATAGTGACTAATTGTGACTGTCACAGTTGTAAAGATAGAAGTTTTGTAACAAAAACAGGGGAGTGGTTAATCTTACAGTTCAGAAACAGAGGACCCTAGGACCATTAAGGGAGACGAGCACAAGCAGAATGTGGGACGTTATCCAGAGAAGCAGCGATGTCAGAGGCAAAGGCAGAGATGGGGACATGGAGAGAGAGAGTGGCCAAGGACCACTCAGAATAGAGGGACTAAGAGCTGGTGGCCAGGAGGCAGACTTGCAGAATGTGCCCTTTGGAAGTGTAAATTATTATATATGTCTGAGTGGTTTTTTTGTTTTTGTTTTTGTTTTTGTTATTCTTTTAAAGAGCTAAAGTGAGTAGAGAGAAATACTATTAACTGATGGCACATGGAGGGGATTATAATCATTGTAATGAAACACGGTGTATGATTTGTTGAGTGTGAAACTGATGATCTGCCCTATAAACTTTCACTCAAAGCACAATAAAGACCTTTAAAAAAAATTTTAAAAAAAAGGAGCGCCATGAAAAAAAAAAAAAAAAGATTTTCTGGGCAAATTATTGAAAGCATCATGAGAAGATGGAAGGAATACACAGAGTCACTGTACCAAAAAGAAATGGTCAATGTTCAACCATTTGAAGAGGTAGCATATGATCAAGAGCCAAACACAGGTTGATCTCAGGACCTTTGTACTTTCTGTTCTCTCCGCTTGGAGCACTCCTCCTCGAGATTTCCACTCTTACCCATCACCTCTACCATTTGTTGTTGTTGTTAAGTGCCGTCAAGTCTGTTCCGACTCATAGTAAGTTTGTGCACAACAGAATAAAACACTACCAGTCCCGTGCCAATCTCACAAGGATTCCTAATCTCCAATCCATTGCAACTGCCACTGTACCTATCCACCTAACACAGGATATTGTATTTGTTCATGGGTTTATTGTCTACCTCTCCAAGACTGGAAGCTGTCTGAGGTTTTGCTCATGGCCAAATCCTTACCACAGGGCCTGGGAAATCAATAAATATTTGTTAAATAAGTGCTTCTGATATATGTGCTAAGAGTCCTTGTAGCTGTGATCATCTATAAGGCATGGGTATGCTCCCTGTCCAATCATGCTAGGGATCTGGAGTGTTCTTTAAGAACCAGTCACAGCTAAGAAGCAGTCATTGTAGAAGCCTCCCTCAATATGTCCTGCTCCAGGCCCATCTGGCCAGGGTCTAGGGTCAGCCTGGGTCTGACCTCATTAGACCCCATGGTGAGGGACTCAGTCCTGGGGTACAGGGATGCTTTGTGTGCCCCATTCCTGTGTTAGCAAGTGTCCCCCCTTTTCATTTCTATGTCTGCAGTTTTGAACCAGAAGGTGTTTATATAAAACATCCTGGATTTGGTGACAAATTCACCCTCAGTGAGGAATCCTTAATGAATCTCTCTCCTTCCCTACAGCAGGCAGCGCAGAGAACACTAGCTCTGTCTCTGGTTATTTGAGGCAGCCAAAGATCAAGCAACAAGGGTGAGCTGCTGGTGCCACACTTTTGGGGAAAGGTGCTTTTCAGGCTCTAGAAGTAGATTCAGTATGGAGACCCCAGCACTTCAGACCCACTTTTGATCCTGACTGTTTTGTACAAAGACATTGCTATAGTCTTCAGCTGTAAAATGGAGCAATGATAATCCCATATGAATAAAAGTTCCTGTGGGGTTCAACTAAGGTAAAGGGTGTGAAAGGACTTGGCTCTAAGGGGTCAAAAGGGGGAAAATAAGGAGCTTGGATTCAGGGCAGCAGAAGGTCAGAAATCTAGTATCAGGACTGGTATTAATTTTTCAGTCTTTACCTTCCTTTGTGCCTCAGTTTTTCAGCTATACAATGAGGGGCTTGGACATGAAGGTCCCCAGGGAACTCTGGTTCTTACTGGCAGCTATCCACCACCTCTGGGAAGTTTTCCCAAAGCCTACAGCCCTTACCAATGCCTTTTCCAACACTCACAGAACTTCTTATCTGAGCTTGTATGTCACTATTCACTGCCCGTAGTTTCCCAACGGCTTCCTTGGGCATTGGGCCAAATGCAGGAGCTCAATGAACACAAGTCATATTGAATTAAAAACAATTTCTTCCTCCTTCCTGTTGCGTGGACACTTTTTTTTTTTTTATCCATTCGCATTCCATACACTGGAATCTGAAGGTGCCAGAGGTTGGTGGTGGTGCTGGTGTGTGTGGAGTTGTTTCTGACTCATAGCAACCCTGCATAGGGTTTCTGAGGTATAAATCTTTACAGGAGCAGAAAGCCTCATTTTTCTCCCATGGAACAGCTGGCAGTTTCAAACTGTTGACCTTGAGGTGAGCAGCGTGACTTATAACCACTACACTACCAGAGGTTAAATATAATCAAACTGTCAAACAGACCTCCTTGATGTTCCTCAAATAGGACAAGAATGATTTCTATTTCTCCAAAACCCTGATCATCACTTTCCACAAATCAGTAGAAAAACAAAAACAAAAAACAGTTGCTGTGAAGTCTGACAAACATGGCTACCCCGTGTGTGTCAGAGTTTTCAATGGATGAAATTTTAGAAATATATTTCCAGGCCTTCCTTCCAAGGCACACACCTCTGGGTGGATTTGAACCTCTAACCTTTCTGTTAGCAAGTGAGCATGTTGTTTACACCACCAGGGATTCCCTTTCTGCCATGTTGCTGCCATTATTGTTGTTGTTAAGCGTCATCAATCAGTCCTGACTCATAGCCACCCTTATAGGGTTTCCGAGGAGTGGTTGGTTGTTCTGAACTGCTGATGTTGCAGTTAGCAGTCCATTGCTTATCCTACAGCACCACCCCAGGATCCCCCTACCTACCATGTTGTTGTTGGTATTATGTGCCATCAAGTTAGTTATGACTCATGTCGTTGTTCTTAAGTGCCATAAAGTTGGTACTGACTGAGAGTGATCCTATGCACAACAGAATGAAACCCTGCCCAGTCCTGTGCCAACCTCACAATTGTTGCTCAAATCCATCTTATTGAGGGTCTTCCTCTTTTTGTCCAACCCTCCACTTTACCAAGCATGATGGCCTTCTCTAGGGGCCCTGACTCACATGGGGTAGCCCTGAGTCATAATAGACACTACAGCAACTAATTTTTTTGTTTTGTTTTTTACTGATTTGGACAAAGAGAAATCATTCTGGCCCTATTTGAGGAACATCAAGGAGGCCTGACTCATAGTAACCCCTATATAGGGTTTCCAGGGAGGGCTGGGGGTTTGAACGCTCTGATATTATGTGTAGCAGCCCAGCACTTATCCTATAGCACCATACCAGGACTCCTCTTTAGGGAGCAGAACGCCTCATCTTTCTCCCACAGAGCAGCTGGTGGATTCGAGCCGCTGATCTTGTGATTCACAGTCCAGTACTCATCCTAAAAAGTCATCGCTCTCCCCATTAGCTGCCATTGTTGTTGTTGTTGTTAAACACTGTTGAGCTGGTTCCAACTCTTAGCGACCCTGTAAGGATTCCCAAGGAGTGGCTGGTAGTTTGAACCACCAATTTTGGCAGTTAGCATTCCAGTGCTTATCCTACAGCATCACACGAGGAAACCCTCCCCTATTCCCACCTATCATTGTTGTTAAGTGCTGTTGAGTTCATTCCATCGAGTTGGTTCCAACTCTTAGCAATCCTGTATAGGGTTTCTGAGGAGCAACTAGTGGGTTTGAACCACCAGTATGGTGGGTTTGAACCATGATCTAGAGTGCCTCACCAGAAGTTCCTACCCACCATGTTGTTGTTAAGTGCTGTTGAGTCGGTTCTGATCCATAGCGACCCTGTATAGGGTCTCTGAGGAGCAGCCAGTGAGCTTGAACCATCAACCTTGCTGTTCAAACCAACTTTGCAGTCCAGCACATGAACCCACAGTGCCACACCAGGACTCCATAGTATATGATTATTTGCATGGGTCTGTAAGATCAGCACTAAACTGCTAATCGTAAGGTTGGGGGTTCAAACCCACCATCTGTTCCTCGGAAACACTGTACAGTGTTGCTATGAGTCAGAACCAACTCGACAGCACTTTACAATTTTACATCATTAATTGTTGGTGTCTCCACTTAGATAAAGTTCCATGCTATTTGTTGTTGTTGTCAACTGCCGTCCAGTCAGTTTCGACTCATGGTGACCCTGTAGAGGCTTTCCAAGGAACAGCTGGTGGGTTTGAACTGCTGACTTTGCAGTGACATACCAGAAGTCCTAGCACATGTTGTAGTTCTTGAGTGCCATTGAGTTGATTCCAACTCATAGTGACCGTGTATAGGGTTTCCAAGGAGCAGCTGGTGAATTTGCATTTCAAATTGACCTTGCAGTCCAGTCCATATCCCACAGCACCACACCAGGACTTTCTTTTTTTTCAAGTTTTTATTGTGAATTGGGTGATAGTTTACATGGCAGAACAATGGTTTTGTACTCAACCAATTATATTTTGTTTCATTGCAATGATTACAATCCTCTCCATGCACCACTGGTTAACAGTATTTGCCTCTATTCCCTCTCTTTCTCTCTCTTTTTTTAATATGCACAAAAACACACAGGAATATATAATCATTTGAACAACTAAAGGGCAAATTTTGCAAAACAGCTCCCTGCCGGCCAGTACACAGCCTTTCTCTTTCCATGAGTCTAGAGTCCTCAGCTACTCTATCTCTCCATGCCATCACCTCTGCCTCCATCTCTGGATTCACTGCTTCTCTGGTTAGAATCCCACATTCTGCTCATGCTCTTCCCTCTTCATGGTCCTAGACTGTAAGATTTACTGCTCCCCCCTTTTTGTCAGACAACTTCTACCTTTATAGTTGTGACAAACACAATTAATTAGTCATGATAACAATTATTCACTATTGAATCAAAAGAGTCCTATCCCCATCTCCTATCACCAAATCAGTCTAGACAAGGTGAAAACTATTCAGTGGGGATTCTACCTTCCCCCACTTGCTCTGAAACTAAACTCCCTCTTAAAAACATGTAAGCCAGCCACTTCATGCCTTTATAGAGCCACCTTCTCCCTCCCCTCCAATGTCTAAGTTGCCCATCCCTATCAACCCTGCGTATCGGGGGGAATAAGCTTCATCTTTGATTTGAAGACGCCTTCCCTCTTGGTTGGCATTTTAAGCTGCATCTATAAGATAAGGTCAAGTTCATAAAATTGTAGCAATTTACACTTGCTTCCTGTATCAAATTTCTTTATCTTCCTCTAGTTGAGTTCTAGACATCAAGCCATCCAAGCTAGGTCAAATGGGTACTATCTACAAGTTTGAGAGTTCTTAGAGACGCTTCACTCTCCGCTCTAGCCTCCAGTATGTCCTTGAGCTCAGGAGTTCCCAAGTTTCCTCATATTTTGGGTCAATCAGCCCGTCCTCTTCTCTTTCTCATCTCAAAGCCAACAGGTGTCTAAGGAACATATACACCAGGACCTTTAAAAAAAAAATGTATGGAGAGGCTGATAGCATAGTGGTTACAAATCGGGCTGCGAACCTTAAGGCCAGCAGTTCGAAACTACCAGCCGCTCCACGGGAGAAAGATGAGGCGTTCTGCTCCGGTAAAGATTTACAGCCTCGGAAACCCTGTACAGGGTCGCTATGGGTCGGAACCGACTGGACGGCACTTAATAACGACAACAACATGGAGAGGCAGAATTGTAAATGTGTTTTCTGGACCTACAGGGGGCGCTCAAACCACGCCCCCAACTCTAGGCCCCCACCTTCGCGTCCGGCTGTCGTTTGTGCGTAAACCCTGCGTACTGCCGTTCTTTTTAAACTGCGCCTGCGCTTCGGAGGCCCTATCAGAGCTGCGCATGCGTAGGCACAGTCGGAGGCAACCGGGTTTTGGTAGTTGCGGGCAGGATACGACTGGCACCATGCTGTCACCGGATGCCGAGCGGGTGCTGCGGTACCTGGTCGAGGTGGAGGAGCTCGCTGAGGAGGTGTTATCGAACAAGAGGCAGGTGGGAAGCTCTTTCGCTATTCTGGGGCTCGTGGTTGGGGGAGGCGAATACAGTAGGAAAGTTTGGGATCCGAAATGTCGCTCCGCTCAGGTGCGCAGTATGTTTGACCATCACACTGAGACAACAGACTTAAAGGGCGTTTGTGAGATAACGTAGATCAAAACCTTAGTTAGCGCGTCACTCGCTTATTCGGCGTTTGTTTAGTGAGCACCTACTATATACTGAGCTTTCCCTCTCCATCCCTCGGTTCTCCCTACCGTGACCTCCAGATCAGTACATTGCTTATTCCCGGCGGCTTCCCGGAATCACCTTCTAAAATGATGCGTTTCCCGGGTCTCCTCGGAGAGAAGAGGCACAGAAGAGGCCTGAGAGGCCTCGCGGTTGGGAGGAGGGCCGTCCTGGTCATGGAGGGCCTGTAAGCTAGCATAGGGAGTTTGGGTCTGGTTCGAATTTACATGCCAACGCGCTGAAGGGATTTCATGAAGGAGGGAAGTGAAACAACTAGAATAGAAATAATGAGAACTTTGACACGACGTGAGGACTGTATTCAGTGTCACTGATCATTCTGTATAAGGAGTTCTGCTAGCGTGGTTACGAGTCGGGCTGCTAACCTCAAGGTCAGCAGTTCAAAACTACCAGCTGCTCCGCGGGAGAAAGATGAGGCTTTCTGCTCCCGTAAAGATTTATAGCCTCAGAAACCCTGTACAGGGTCGCTGTGAGTCGGAACCGACTCCACGGCACGTAATCACCACCACCAAAGTTACGCTGTGTCAGGCACTGTGCTAACTCATTTCCTTCTGGCTTGGTAACCTAGGCGATAGGTAACGTTGTCCCCATTTTCCAGGAGGAAACCGGTGAAGGCTCACAGCTAATTCTTATTGTTGTTAAGTTCTGTTGTCAAGTAGGCTCCGACTCATAGCGACCTTATATATGCACAGCAGAAGGACACACTACCCCGTCCGTCTGTCCTGCACCATCCTCACAGTTGTTACACTTGAGCCCATTGTTGCTGCCACTGTGCCAGTCTATCTCATTGTGGGTGGAAGGGTTTCCTCTTTTCCGCTGGCCCTCTACAGAGCATGATGATGTCCTTCTCCAGAGACTGGATCCTCCTGATGACATATCTGAAGTAGGAGATGAAGTCTGGCCATCTTGGCTTCTAAGGAGTATTCTGGCGGTATTTCTTGCAACACAGATTTATTTGTTCTTCTGGCAGTCTGGTATTTTCAAAATTCTCCTCCAACACCACAGCTCAAATGCATCAGTTCTTCTACCATCTTCTTTTATTTATTATCCAACTTTCACATGCATATGAGGCTGTTGAAAATATCATGGCATGGGTCAGGTGCACTGTAGTCAACTGACATCTTTGCTTTTGATCATTTTAAAGAGGTCTTGTGCAGTAGCAAAGCTAGTATTGTTGTTCAGTGCTGTCAAATCGGTTCCAACTCATAGCAACCCTGTATAGGGTCTGAGGAGCAGTTGGTGGGTTTGAACTACTGACTTTGTAGTTAGTAGTTCAGTACTTATCCTACAGCTCCACACCAGGACGACAACAATATTCAAGCTGAAGTGTTTTGGTTCCAGAGCCAACATTGTCCAGCAGTATATTGTATCTCCCTGTCACTGTCCCACCTGTGCTGTTCCAGTCTAGGCTTTACAGTTGAGATAATTAAAATCAGCTGGTCTACAACTTACAGAGTCTTAGGTCTGCTCAGTCACAATGTCTAGGGGAGAGGCTTGGGAATTTGCATCTTTAATGTGCTCCCCAGGTGATTTTGATGTGCCTAATAGTTTTAGAACAACGGCTTTTAGTAAGTCAAAAATTATCCATTTAATCGGCAGACATTTTCTAGCATCTTCTCCTGTGGATGATTCCTGCACAAAACATTGTCTTAAAGGACTTGGAAGTTGAGAGGTAGAAGAAACATATTCCCACAGTCCAGCTTAAGCAGGATGTTGAAAGAAACCAATGAATGATGTCTTGCTTTCTTTCCAGCCCCTGGTCTGTTGGGGCAAAAGTAACAGAGTTCCTGCTGTCACAGTTCTATAGTGCTGCTACAACAGAAATAGCTGTGATCAACAGAAATGTAGTCTCTCATAGTTTAGGAGGATAGAAGCCCAAGTTCAGAGTGCCAGCTCTAGGGGAAGGCTTTCTCTTTCTTTGCTGGTTCTGGGGAAAAGTCCCGGTCTCTTTTCAGCGTCTGTAGGTCCAGCATTCCTTGGAGATCACCATGCATCTTGGCATCCAATCTTTTCCCTGTATCTAGAATTTTCACAGTGCAGGGACCCCTAGTCCAAAGGACAGACTCCACTCCCCACCTCTTTCTTGGTGGTCATAAGCACCCTTTCTCCACTTACCTCTCTCTCTCTCTATCTTATAAGATAGAAGGTGTTGCAGGCCACATCCCTGGGAAACTCCCAAGGTTGTCATGGGATTAAGGGTGTTGCAGCCCACTTTTCTTTTGGTGCTTTCTGCATCATTCAATAATTTGCCCAGAGAATCTTTCAATAACAAAAGTTGAGGCTTGATCTTTTTTCTTCAGCTCCCCCAGTGTGAGAAATGCTGACTGTGTTCTTCCCTTTTGGTTTTCTGACTCCAGATCTTTGCACATTTCGTTGTGATGTTTGACTTTGTCTTCTCAAGCTGACCTTTGAAATTTTCTGTTCAGCTCTTGTACCTCCTCATTTCTTACATTTGCTTTAGCATCTCTACACTGGAGAACAAGTTTCAGTGTTTCTTCTGACATCCATTTTGATCTTTTCCTTCTTTCTTCTGTATGACTTTGCTTTCTTCCTGTGTGATGTTCTTGATGTCACCCTGCAACTCTTCTGGCCTGCGATCTTTAGTGTTTAATGTATCAAATTTGTTCTTCAGATTATCTCTAAATTCAGGTGGGATATATTCAAGGTCATATTTTTGCTCTCCTGGACTTGTTTTCATTTTCTTCAGCTTCAGTCTGAATTTGCATATGAGCAATTGATGGTCTGTTCCACTATCTGCCCCTGGCCTTGTTTTGGCTGATGATGTAGAGCTTTCCCACCATCTCTTTCCACAGTCAATTTGATTACTGTGTATTCCATCTGGTGAGGTTCATGTGTATAGTCATCTCTTATGCTGTCTAAAGAAGGTATTTGAAATGAACAAATCATTAGTTTTGCAGAACTCTATCATACAATTTCCAGCATCATTTCTACCACCAAGGCCATATTTTCCAACTACTTATCCTTCCTTTTTTGTTTCTGACCTTTGCATTCCAATCACCAGTAATGATCAATACATCTTGATTGCATGTTTGATCAATTTCAGATTGAAGAAGTTGGTAGAATTCTTCTATTTCATTCTCACTGGCTTTAATGGTTGGCACATATATTTGAATAATAGTGATATTAACTGATCTTCTCTGTAGGAGAATGGATATTAACTTATCACAGACAGCAATTGTACCTCATGACTGATGCTGATATGTTTTTTTTGACAATGAATGCAACACCATTCCTCTTCAACTTTTCATTCTTATCAACGGAGAAAAGATTGAAGTTGTCAAGGACTTCATTCTTTTTGGATCAACCATCAACACTCATGGAAGCAGCAGTCAAGAAATCAAATGACATATTGCCTTAGGCAAATCTGCTGCACAAGACCTTTTTAAAGTGTTGAAGAGCAAAGATGTCAGTTTGAGGACTAAGGTGCACCTGACACAAGCAATGGTATTTTCAGTAACCTCATATACTTGTGAAAGCTGGACAGTGAATAAGAAGACCATAGAAGAATTGATGCTTTTGAATTATGGTGTTGGAGGAGAATATTGAAAGTGCCATGGGCTGCCAAAAGAACCAAAAGATCTGTGTTGGAAGAAGTGCAGCCAGAGTGCTCCTTGGAGGCCAGGATGGCCAAACTTTGTCTTTCAAACTTTGGACATGTTGTCAGGGACCAGTCACTGGAGAAGGATATCATGTTTGGTAAGGGGGAGGGTCAGAGAAAAAGAGGAAGACCCCCAGCTAGATGGACTGGCAGAGTAGCAGCATCAATGGGCTCAAGCGTGGCAACAATTGTGAGGTTGGCCCAGGACCAAGCGAGCAGTGTTTCGTTCTGTTTTGCATAGGGTCACTATGAGTCGGTACCAACTCTATGGCACCTAACAACAATAAAGCCCACTCTGTTGGTTTATCGCATTAGATCACATTGTGAGGTATTCTCATAGCTGCCACACTGCATCATTACATAACTGCCAAGCCACTGAGAATCATTACCCAGCCAAGTGGGCATATATTTTTGGGGGACACAATTCAATCCATGACATACCCCCGTCCATTTTGTTTATCAGATTGTGGACCTGGACACTAAACGGAATCAGAACCGGGAGGCCCTGAGGGCCCTGCAGAAGGATCTCAGCCTTTCTGGTAAGTGGAGATTGCCTCCCTGTGGTCCTGGAGCCTGTTCTGTTTTCCTTCCAAGGCCCTCACCTTGTCCCTGTTAGAGACCAGGCAGGAGGCCATAGAAGTGTGATTCTCCACCTGGTAGCGAATGAAGACAGCCTGTGGAGTGCAGGAGAACATGTGGCTGGGCCTGGCATAGACTGTGGCTCAGGATTTCAGCCGTTCCCTCAGTGACGGCAGACACAGAGCGAGGTGCTGGGATGTGTAAAAATGATGTGGCCTCTGCCCTTCTGCTCTAGCAGGTGACTAAAACAACATAAAAGGCATGACTGAGAATTCTGAGAAAGCTGAAGAAGAAGTGGATGTAGGTGTTGAGACTGTCCATGAGGGAGGGCATAGGGACTCCTTAGATGGGTTCGAGGGGTTTTGGCTGAGTAATCCAGGAGGGGGTGGGGGGCATGAGATGACCATAATGAGGGACTGTGGGGACTAGAGAAAGAAGTTTTGTGTTTTGTTTAAAGTTGAGTGGAAAGCATAAAACCTCATTTCATCAAAGGAAAAGGTTCTGCAAGGCCCCACATAATCTAGCCTCCTCCCCATGAACTCTCCCACACAATCTCCACTCTTCCTCTCCCCTAATTCACCAACCCAGCCACACTGGTCTCCTCACAGTTCTGATATCCCAAGCACACTACTGCTATTTGCCATTCCTGTTTCCTCTGTGGGACTCACTCTTCCCCTAGGTGTGTACAGGGACACAGCCTCACATTCTTCAGGTCTACCCAAGTGTCACTTCTCAGGCTACCTGGTATACGCGACAAAGCCCTCACCTGCTCTGGCACCCCTGTCCCTCTCGCTCGGCTGTCGTTCTCCCTACAGCACTTATGAGGGTCTGGTGCATCGTGTCTCGCTCCTCCATATCATAAAGCTCCTCCATATCATAAAGTGCAGGAACTTGGCCTTACTCTGAGGGGTTAGCAGCATCTAAAACAATGTCTGTCAAATCGAAGGTGTTGAGAAAATACTTGATGAAGTATTTTCTTCATCAAGAAATGACCCTTTGTCGTTTCAGAAGATGTGATGGTTTGCTTCGGGAATATGTTTATCAAAATGCCTCACCCTCAGACGAAGGAAATGATCGAAAAAGGTAAGGCATCCAGGGCTTTCATCAGGGGCACACCTGCCTCCCAGCTCCTCAGCTGTCGCCTGGAACTAAAGAGACAGGCTCTGGGCAGCTTGGTGAGAGGCAGCTGGGTTACAGGGTCAGACAGGTAAGGCTTTCAGACCTGCTCTGCCGCTGGCTGTAAGTTAGCGCTTCGTTCCTAGATGGAGGTACGTTTCCATAGCTGTGCTGTGAGGTGGAGATAAACCAGTATTCGTGGGTGCCCTCACATAAGAAGTCACAGGGAGCAGCTTTTTATATCATTGAAAAGACTTTGAGCCTTTTCTTAAACTGAACCCACTGCCACTGAGACAATTCCAATTTATAGCGACCCACTAGGACAGAGTAGTGTTGTCCTTAGGCTTTTTGAGACTAAGTCTTTACAGGAGCAGACAGCCTCAACTGCCCGGGGAAGTGACTGAGGTTGAGCCGCTGACCTTTCAGTTGGCAGCCTGGCCCATTAACTATCACTCCACTAGAGCTCCTCTTTCCACTCTGAATTAAGGCTAAATAAGAACATATGTTCCTGTTCCAATTTACCTACAGATTGGAGTTACAGACGAATTTAGGAATGGAGCTAATTTGTAATATGAGAACTGCATGTACTCAGTCTCCACAACTGCAGTCCCAGAAGCTCTTGGGAGAAGCATTATATAAAGGCAAAAGGTTGGGCTGTAAATGGGTCTTTGGCTGGGAAAAAGGGCAAATTATGCATGCTTTCCCCTCCCCCTCCTTGAAAACATGTATCAAGAGGACCAGCATGTTGCTCAGTCCAAGATGATAAGGTATCTCTATACTTTGAAATTAAAATTCTAGCAGAGAATCTAGTCCAGCGGCGAGGTTTTAGCTGTTCTGTTTGAAGGCTTATTCTGACGTTGTGCTTATAAAATTAAGAGTTGTCATTGCACTTGGATGGTGGATTAGAGGCGGTTTGGGCTGAGCTTCCAAAAGGGTTGCTTGGCAGGTTTCAGGATCTGGTCTTTGGCTCTGTTTGTCCTGTCACCATACCCAGGGGAGTTCTAGGGATAAACAAGCACATGGGAGACTCAGATTACTCATTTACATGAGAAATAAAACCATTTCCCTGGTCTGAAGGCTTAGCTGGTCAGGGCTTCTCCCTATTAGAAACGATGAAGACCCCTCATGGGCTGGTGGAAGGTCAGCGGGCAGAGTTGGTGGGTGATCTTGGTTGATGGCCTCATCAGTCTTTCAAGGCTCTCTCAATCATTGTGCCTCCCTCCTAATGCAGTCTTCAGGCTTGGTCCATCACGTTCACGATACCATTCCTCCCACTGTGCTTAGTGAGATTAAGCTTGAGAATTAGACTCGAATAAGGTCACATGCTACCATAGTCATGCTTTATACAAACCCATCATCTTGATGGAACTTCAGCCACCTTTTCTTTTTTTCTTTTTTTTTTAACTTTTTGTTGTGAATTGAGTGAAGGTTTACAGAGCAGATTATAATAAATTATACACTTTACTTCATTTCAATGTAATAGCATTTATCCCACTTCATTCCTCCTCCTCTCCCCACCCTTCTGAATTTTGTCATTAAGTAAGTGTTGCCCTTTTGATTTCAAATGGTGTGCATGCCTCACTAGACTGTTTGTCCCCTATGTATATTTATCTACTGCTTGACTGAAAGGAGCTCTGGTAGCATAGTGGTAACGAATCAGGCTACTAACCTCAGGGTCAGCAGTTTGAAACTACCAGCTGTTACACAGAAGAGAGATGAGGCTTGCTGCTCTTGTAAAGATTTACAGCCTGTATAGAGTCACTATGAGTCGGAACCGACTCCACGGTACATAACCACCACCACCACTGCTTGGCTAAAGATTGAGCCACAAGGGTGAATTCAGTTTACACATGAAGGGTGACCAAGAGCCGTAGTTTTGGGGTTCTGCCAGTCTCTCTCTGACCAGTAAGTTTGGTCTTTTGTATGATTTTGAGTTTTGTTCCACATTTTCCTTCACCCTGTTCAGGACCTTCTTATGTGATCCCTTCCAGAGTAGTTGTGCTCACCATTTCTTAGGGCGGCTCAGGTATATAGATGCTTGGTTTCATTAAATGTGAATTCCTGTATGTCCAGTCTGGGAGGGTGATGAGAAGTCCTGATGTTGCCCTCCCCATCCACTGATCACCCCAAGGGATTCTGCATCATGAAAAAAGGCCAGTGAGCTGGGAGTCTGGAGACTGGTGTGCCCAGCCCTGTCTTGAACTCAGAGTGGCCTTGACCACCACATCCCTTTTCTAGCTTGATTTCCTTCCTCACTTGGTCTCTGAGCTCTCCGGGTGCCCCAAATGCTAAGAAGACTTGCTCTCAGGGGTGACAGAGACCTTTGGGTCAGTCTTCGTAGTGTGACCTCATCCTTGGTTTTTCTGCCTCCTCTCTCCAGATCAGGCTCATCTGGATAGTGAAATAGAGAAACTCCGGAATCAACTTAAACTGAAGGTCAACCGCCTCTTTGAGGCTCAAGGTATTGCCCTGGGGTGAGAAGGGAGGAGGCTGGAAAGTAGAAGGGGCAAAGAACCATCAACATGAACTTTGAAGGGCCAGGGCGCAAGTCCCTCAGAGCTGGGCAGTGGCCTGAGCAACACAGAGTGGCACCAAAGTTGTGGCCAGTGGTTGTCTAAAGGCGCCTAGAGATGACAATGGATAAGGAGGTTTGTGGGGTCTGATTCCTGCTGTGACTTCTTTTCCAGGCACCAGAAACGGTCCTGGTGATCTCATAGGGCACACCAGGACATAGTATGGGACCAGGACAGCTAGAGGCAGAAGTCAGGGCTGGAGGATTTCTGATTAAACCTCCAGATTGGTCACCGATCTGGCAAAAATTCTAGAGCTCTCTGGACAACCAAGTCATGACTTTACAGGCTCTTGGGGACTCAGGAGTAGGTGCTGGGACACATCATCCAGTCTGAGGCTCATCTGGTCAGACCTGAAGGCCGCATGCTTGGCAACAGTTGTGCTATGTAAGCCCCTTCCCTGGGCTTGGCTCTAGACATGGAAGGCCTAACTTGCTGATGGATTGTCTTCTCTCCCAGGCAAACCGGAGCTGAAGGGTTTCAACCTGAACCCCCTCAACCAAGACGAGCTTAAAGCTGTCAAAGTCATCTTAAAAGGATAAAGCTCAACTACCAAGGTGGGGGACCTAAGACAAGCATCCCCCTTTGCTGTCAGGGAGGTCCAGGGAGTCTGCAGCTTTGAAATCTGTAAGGACAGGGTCTTCCCTGTGAAGGGGCAGGTGCACAGACCCTCGCCACCGAGCTGTTCTGGAGAGGCAAGTGGGAGCCTCAGCCTTGCCAGTGTCTGCTGGGTCTGGGCACTGGGCTGGATGGACACAAGACCCTTTGACAGGCCCTGGCAGCCACCCGTGGGTCGGGTGGAGGTGTAAGAATGACTGCAACAGGCACTTCTCAACAATGGCTTGCTGTTAACAGGAAGGGACTTCGGG
Source organism: Chrysochloris asiatica (assembly GCF_000296735.1). Classification (NCBI taxonomy): domain Eukaryota; kingdom Metazoa; phylum Chordata; class Mammalia; order Afrosoricida; family Chrysochloridae; genus Chrysochloris; species Chrysochloris asiatica. The sequence continues at coordinate 19,642,768 of NW_006408557.1, forward strand.
AAGGGTGGGGGGAAGAACAAGAGTGGGTTCCAGCATTCCTCTCAGAGCAGCATGTGCGATGGAATCAAACAGGATCTCGGGAGCTTCTGAGTGAAGGACAGAGATCTTGGTGCTTCCTGGCCGTTGGTGGGGCAACCCACATTTCCTGCTTGCTGCCTCCTGTTTGCCCTGTTGGCTCTGCTGATTCACAGGATGGAGCAGAGTCCTGCACCAGGAATGGATGAGTGGGGCTGCCTCTGCCCTGCTGCACGTGGATGCCAACAAGCCCTCCACCTCTGAGGGACAAAGCTCCCTTCTGCGGTTAGACACTCACGTGTATGGCCTCTGAGGGCACCCTGTGGCTCTCATGTTCACAGAGGGCTCAATAAATACTTGCTGACAGGACAAACAGCAGACTTTGGTCTCTCATTTGGTCCTCCTTTGAGGGCTCACCAGTGCTTTTACAAGCCACTTACGAAGTCACACACTGATGTATGGGGGGTGGGCGGGGAGAGACAGGCAGGTCACAGCAGGGTGAAGTGGACAGAATCCATGAGACCACCTGGTGATAGGGAAGGTAGCAGAACGGAGATGGGAGAACGGAGATGGCCTACCGAACATGTCCCCACCCTGTGCACGCTGCTATGGCCAGATCCAGGAGGAACTAGGAATTTAGTTCTTTATAGAGTAAATCTGTCTTTTAAATATTGCCTGCTAATGCAGAAAATTTTTAAAACTTGGGTGCAGGCCAAACACAATACCTTCCATAAGCTAGATGCAGCCTGGACCTAGAGTAAGACACCCTCTGAGTTTGTTTTTCCTAAGGAAGTATTTGTTTCCCCACGATAGCTGTATAAAGCAGGGAGGTGGGATGGGAATGAGTTAAAGGAATCAACAGCTCTGGACAGTGGAATGCTATGCAGCTATAATCAAGAATAAAGAGGCTCTTTGAGCACAGATCTGGAAACAAGCTCAAGATAACAGAAAATGCAGTGGGCAGAATGGGTGCTTAAAAACCATCAGTTGCTACAATTTGATGAACTTGACCTACACCTATGGATGCAGTAGCTCAAAAGAGGGAACAAATCTTTACAGCAAGGATCATTCCCACCCCCTCCATACACAGAGTAGACAGGGATGGACAACTTGGACATTGGCTACCCAAAATGGGAGGCTACAAAGGCAAGAAGTGACTGGCTTACAATCTTTCAAGAGGGAACCTAGATTCAGAGGGCCTGGAGGAAGATAGAATCTCTACTGAGTAGTATCGAAACTGTCTAGGCGGGGCTGATGAAAGGAAATGTGGATAGGTCTCTTGTGATACAACAATGAATAACTGTTATTAGGACTGACTGTGAGGGTTGGAAATGTAAAGGTAGATGTTTTGTAGCAAGGAGGGGAGTGATTAACTTTGCAGTCTAGGAGCGAAGGTCCCTGGGACCATGAAGGGAGAAGAGCGGCGAGCGGGACCCTACCCAGAGACGCAGTGATGCCTGAGATGGAGGCAGAGACGATGACATGGAGAGATGGAGCAGTTGGGGACTTTAGACCCAGAGAGGGAGGGGCTGTGTGCTGATGACCAGGGGGGGCCAGGCTTGTATGATATACCCTTTGGCTGGTTGATGATGCATGGAGGGGATTGTAACCATGGCAATGAAATAATATACGATAGGATGAATGTAAAATTAATGTTCTCCCATGGTAAACTATCACATAATTCACAATAAAGCATTAAAAAAAAAAAAAAAAGCTATCAGTTGTGTACAAATGCTAAATGACTCCCTTGGCAGAAACATAGCAGATACTTGTCACTGGACTTGTAAATTTAGAATCTTAAACTGAATATATTACACATTTGAAAATAGAAAGTAGGGAGTTGTGGAATTGAGTTTGGTAGACAATGTCTGATGTGACTGCCCAGCTTACAACTTCTCTACCTCTGACTACTGCCCAGCCTGTCTGATGAGATGCTAAGCTGAAGAAGTACCCATTAGATCCTTTTCCTGGAAACTTGGAATGTGTAGTCCATGCCAGGGGCTGCCGGGACTATTCCTTAGTCACAGGCATGGAGGGAAAGCCCCACGCACCTTCTAAAAAACCCTTCTATAAAACCTTCCATTTGGGCTAAACCAGGAAGTTAAAGCCTGCATTTTGCAGCTAAAAGAATTGCCCTAAGCAGGGAGAGGTATAGAGAACCGCTTAGGGTCCCTAGGCCCCCTGTAGGTCTCTAGGCATCTCTGCCTTCTTGGCCTGAGAAATGGGGCTGCTCTGGCCCACTGGTTTTCAGATGGTGAGTGAGGAGGGAGCCCTCCTCCCCTAGGTTTCCCTGATATGGCCAGTCTGGGTCCTGTAAGGAAGACGGTATGCTTAGGACTCAGCTCTTCCCCGGACTCCCAGTAAAGGTGTGATCTAATTGCTTGCCTGGCAAACACAACTTAGCCTCTACGTCCTTGTTTCGGAAGGAACTTTTCAGCACTGACCTTCTGAGAAATAACCAAGTAACCCCTGAGCAAGGCCTGGTGCCCAAGACTTGTGCTCATTTATTAGATGTGATCTCTCTGGAGGAGCAGGACTTGCTTCATTTGTCCCCTCAGCCCGAGTGTCAAGGTTAAAGCCTAGCCAGCCCCAGGGATTGGTTGGCTCCTGGTGCAAAGATGCCTGGGGAGAGGAGAGTAGGGAAAGGAGGCATCCTAGGGCCCAGTCCAAATGGCTAGAGCAGCTGCTGAGCCAGCAAAGTTGCTGCCAGGTGGAGGGCGAGAGGCAGATGGCATGCAGTGCGGCTGTGCTGGGCTTGGGAGTGAGGAGAAGACTGGTGTGGCGCCTCCCCAGGCTCCCTTTTCTCGAAGCCGCTGGGGATTAGCTGGAAGCTTTCTTCTGGCTTTGCAAGGAGCGGAATAGCTGCCTCAGCTGCTTTTTCCGATCATTGATGCAACCTGGAAGGGAGGCTGGCGTTAACAGGATCAGCTGTTCTTGATGGGAGCATGTAAGGGAGCTTGTGGCCTGAGTTCCCACTACCTGGTGCAGAGGGGACAGCAGGGGGACCACGGGAGGAGGGGGGAGAAGGGAGAGCTGTCGGTCGGTCTATATCCATGGCCCTCGAGCAGGTTATTTACCTCTTGGAGCATCAGTTTCCTCATCTGTAAAACAGGAGTCTGAGGCCTGCCTTAGGAGGGACTGTGAGGACTCCAATAGCTCCAGTTGAGGGCTTTTACAATGCCTGGTGCCTGATGTTAAGTGCCACTGAGTCCGTTCCAACTTATATCCACCCTGTATAGGGTTTCCAATGCTGTTTAAGTATCTGAGAGAGCAGAAAGTCTCATTTTTCTGTCTCAGAGCAGCTGGTAGGCTCAAACCCCGTATTGTATGGAAGCACTGGTACATAACATGCTCAGTAAATATAGCCTTCTTCCCTATGTGTCAGGCACAAGCTACTAAGATAAGATGGCTCAGCCAGACCTTCTCACAAGTGACCCATGGTCTCATGGAAGCATGACAGGCAGTCCATGTTGAGCGGCCTGGCACAAGCTACCAAGACACCTCCCAGAATGTCCACATGTTTGCTTCTTCATTTCTTCCTCTTAGAGCTAATCCTCGAGGCAACTCCATGGGCCAGGTTCTACGGCACACTGGGGCACTCGGGATTGCTGGTTGAATGAATGGATCCTATGCCCACAAGTACCAACTGGAGATGCCAATACTTGTTAGCATATCAAAATAAGCTAGGCTCATACCTGCTTCCTAGGCATGCACTCACCACCCAAGAGCCATCTTGCAACTATGAGGCAGCAACTGTGAGCACCAAGGTGATGGGCTAAGTGTGGAGGAGCAGAAAGAGCAAGAAGTGTGTCCCTGGAGGCATCACACAGCCACTGCACCAGCCCTGTGCCACCCAAACCAAGACAAATAATCCTAATTCAAGCCAAATAACCAGTCTCTAAAAAAGATTTCAAATTCCTTTGAATCGAAAAAGGAAAAATGTGCCATACAAAGTTTAAAAAGCAAACGACAAACTCAGGAAAATGTTTACAGTAAGTTTGACAAAGGGGTAATGATACCCTTAACATCCTACTCTCCAAAGCCTTTGTAAATTCAGAAAAAAATTGTGTAAACAACCCACACAAAGAAATGGTTAAAGAGGATGGATGGCTTACAAAAAAAAGAAATGCAAATTTAAAAAACCTAGAAACTTATCAACAATCAAAGTAACACACATCAAATAAGCTGGCAAAGTTTTGTTTTTTAATTCAAAGCTGGTAAGTTAATGTAATCCTCCTGGAAAGCAACTTGGCTCTAATGAGTCCATCCCTTTAACTCATTAATTTTATAT
>NW_006408557.1:19647173-19657629 GCF_000296735.1 Chrysochloris asiatica
AATCGGGCTGGGAACTGCAAGGTCAGCAGTTCGAAACTACCAACTGTTCCACGGGAGAAAGATGAGGCTTTCTGCTCCCATAAAGATATACAGCCTCGGAAACCCTGTACAGGGTCGCTATGAGTCGGCTCCACGGCACATAACAACAACAATATATGTATCTAGGAATCTGTCCTCAAGGAAACAGCCAGAATTTTCTTTTATGAGAAGATGACATTTTGGCATCATTTATGAAGAGTAAAAAATTGGAACACTGCCAAATGTCCAGTTATAAGGAATTGGTTTAACAAATTTTGACAAAGAAAATGAAAATCTTTACAATGGAACCAATACACAACATCATGATAAATGGTGAAGAAATTGAAGTTGTCATAGATTGTTATCTCCTTGGACCAATCATCAATGATTGGTAGTCAAGAAATCAAATGACATATTGTACTGGGCAAATCTGCAAAAGACCTTTTTAAAGTGTTAAAAAACAAAGATGTCACTTTGAAGACTAAGGTGCGCCCGACCCAAACCATGGTATTTTCAATTGTCTCCTATATACATGAAAGCTGAAGACCATAGAAGAATGGACATAATTCGAATTGTGGTGTTGGAGGATGTACAACTAGAATGTTTCTTAGAAGCCAGTAGGTGAGGCTGTATCTCAGTTACTTTGAACTTGTCAACAGGAGGACCAATTGCTGAAGTAGTACAGCATGCTTTGTAAAGTTGAGGGTTAGTGAAAGAGAGGACTAGTTAACTAGAGGACTAGTTAATAAAGGTTAGTTAATGAGATGGACTGGCACAGCCAGTGGCTGCAACAATGAACTCAAACATAGATTGTAAGGATGGTGCAAGACCAGATAACATGGCATTCTGTTATATATGGGTCCCCATGAGTTGGCGCTGACTCAATGGTACATAACAACCATGACAACACAGGCTAGACTCATTTGCAACTGTGTGGTAATGTGTTTGTAACTCTGGTAAGGAAAGAAAAGTCCAGTAGCCAGTAGCCGAGAGTTTAAGTTTTGGAGTCAAACCTGAGTTAAATTCCTGGCTCACTACTTACACCTTCAACAAGTTACTAAACATCTGGAGACCATTTCCTCATCTGTAAAATGACAGTACAAGCTGCCTAGAGATGAAATGTATTTTTGTCCTGCTTCCAAAATGGAAGATCTTATTAACATTGTTGAATGACATGGGAAAACGTTATGTGAAAAAGTAGGACTCAAAACTCCAGCTGATGCCAATTTTGTAAAACAAAAAGTATAAAAATATGCATTTTAAAAAAACTGGGAGGAAATACACCAGATTGTTCAGGATGGTTATGTCTGGACGGTTTTTAATTTCCTTCTTTAGTTTTCAAATACTCTACAATGAGTGTGAGTTCTTTTTATAATCGGGGGAAATTTCACTTTTTAAAATACCAACTTTAAAGTCAAGCACTGAAGACCTTAATTTCCCTGAACATATTATAAATATTTTTGTTGGTTTGTTTTCCACTGGCGCCTCTTGAAAACCACCCTCACTTACAGCTGACAGATGAATAATATAATGTCTCTTTGTAGGCTCCAGTTTGGGTTCTAGGTATAAACTGAGATGATGACAGTAAAACCAGTTGGCGTCAAGTGGAACTCTGACTCATGCAACTCCACGTTTGTCAGAGTAAAATTGTGCCCGTAGGGTTTCAGTGACTGATGTTTTTGGAAGGAGCTTGTCAGTTTTTCTATCCAGAGGCACCTCTGGGTAGAATGGAATCTCCCACCTTTCAGTTAGCAGCTGAGCACATTGACCAATTACACTACTCAGGATCTCTATATTAGATTAGACCAAAACTCTTCTCCATTTAACAGATGTGGAAACTGATCCACAGAGAGGCTAAGTACCTTTCCAAGGTCACACAGCTGGGAAGTGGCAGATTGAAGTCAATCTAATCAGTGTGCCAGGCTTCTTCCTAGACTTCCAGACGCCTGCTATGACACATCTCTGGTGCCCATTTCCCACTTGGTCCACGTACCGAGGTGTGTGTTGGTCACAAAGTTCCCCATCCCAGACAGGTCAGAAGTCCCCTCCTCTCTGCTTACAGGACCATCATTCCACATGAGGTCAAAGCCTCCGACTCGCTTCTCCCTTCCTGTGAGTCTGGACAGGCAGGAGACACAAAGGGTTAATGAAGGTGCATACCTAAGGCCCAGGACAGGTCTCTCCATGCATCCTAATTGTGGCCACCTTGTACAAATTCCTTTGTTCTTCACTGGACATTTCCCTGGTCCCCAAGGACTTCAGAAGGGCTGTTCTCTGGTTTAGTTCCCACACGTGCCCTAGATAACATTACCTACTTGTGATTGTTGGCTTAAGATTGCTTTTCTCCCCAGGCCATAAGCTCCGGGAAAGCAGGGACTGGGTGTGGCTTGCCCTTTACTGTCTCAGTGCTTGACACAAGACCAGGTACCCAGGAGGGGCTCAAGTGTTTGATGAATGAAACACCTGAAGTTTCTACCTGCTCAGCATCCATTTCACCTGCCTTCAGTCTAAGCACCCCTCAGCTTTTCCTTTGAGAACTCTCCTTCCACCTCCACCCTCAGTCCATGGGCTCAGGTGCAGTTGACCTTCAGCCACTGGTTCTGGGAGATGGGCGCTAAACCTCAGTGTAGTCAATTAGAGTCACTGGGATTGATTCAGGCTGAACATCTGACCCAATCTCCACCAATGAGAGGCAATCCTAGTACTTTTGCTGGAATAATTGGGGGAAAGCTAATATAGGGGAAATAAATGGAGACGGACAATGAGAGAAAGAGATGGACAGACAGAAACAGAGAGAGTAGGTAAACCAACCAAGAAAGCACCTGGATTCAGCCATTCCTGAAGCTAAACCTGGAGTTTTTCCACTATATGAGTCAATAGATTCCTTTCCTCCTTTTTGCTTAAGCCAGTTTAAAATGAGTTTCTGTAGTTTGCTATTAAAGCAGTCCTGAGTAAGATGAAGACGAGATATAAGCACATCATTATAACCCTATATAACTGTCTCTTGAATACTTATTGGAAGTTAGGTGCCTCCCAATACATTATCTTGCTAAGCTAACCTAACAAGATAGACATGCTTCGCATCTTACAGATGAGGAAAAGAAGGCTCAGAAAGGTGAAGTGACTGACCCAGGATCCCAGGGTCCCAAAGCTAGGAAGTATTAGGAGAGTCTACTGGACTGAGTCTCAGAAAGCTACAGCCACCCCAGCTCTGCCCTGAACAGGTGGACCCTGTGTGGTTATCTTGACTTCTCCATCTGTAAAATGGTGAATCAGGCCAGAGTTATCTCTGACACCTACTCAAGTCCCAAATTTTCTCTCTTCCTTGGTGCAAGAGCAAGGCTGCCCTCCCTGACCTGGCCTCCATGTCTACAACGTGTAGGGTGTCTTCCAGAAGGCAGGTCTTGAGCTCATAGTCCTCCTGGCTGCTGGCCGTCAGTGATGGAGATGCATTGACTTCCAAGAGCCACCTGGGGAGGAAAGGAACAGCCTGAGGCTGACCTGGTCCCTAAGCCTCTAGGATTCCACTGAGACTGGGCGGCTCCTTCCACTTTTCCACTATGAAGGAGGGTTCTAGTGGCTAAAACTTTGGGCGGTAAATTAATACAAACTTAAGACCCTCACAGAGGCCAGGCAGACATAATGAGGGAAGTTGGTGGGGTGAGATCGGTTATGGTGGCCTCATGCTCTGCTCCAGCATAAGAAGCGGCCCCAGCATAAGAAGCAGCCAAACTGCCATGTTAGGTGTTGGGGAGACAGGATGGGAGGGTGGAGACTACAGCGAACTGTGTGGCTATGACCACATCTAAAAAGTTATCTATGGCCAGCTCCAAGAGAATGCTGCCCTGTAGAGGGTGAGCCCAGAAACACAAGCGTGTCTGATTTTTCCAGAAAATGCAAAATTCAGGTCTTTGTGTGAACATCTTCCAAGTCTTAGAGATTGTCAGTGAATTTAAATTCAAAACATTCAGAGGGTCCAATTCAATGTGTCTGTAAGTCCAAAGCAATCCAATAGCCTCCAACTTACCACTTCTAGTTTTGTGTGACCCCTCACCTTACAGACAGAGTGGGAAGGGACTTGCTGAGGCCTGGTCATTGGGAGACCAGGCCCCCCAAACAGGCTTTCTTCTATGTGCTTCCTTCTCCCACACTTGTCCCCACTTCAGTATCTGCTCTAATGCCTCACAGACACATCCTGTTGTAGGGGCAAAGGAGACAGACCCACTGATTCTGGGCCCTGTCGCCTTTTTACCTGGGCCTGAGTTAGGGCTTGCTCCAGAGAACCTCTCCTGGTTCAGAATGCTCCTCAACATCTATAGGGTGACCTAGGGTAGCAAGTAAGTTCCTGGGACCAGCAGTGCTAGAGATGAGCAGCTCAGCCCCGGAACACAGGTCCCAGGCCTTGACTTGCTATGAGATCTCAAGCTCCCCCATGCCCCTGAGCTTAGGTGTCCTATTGTGCCAGTCCCTGCCAGCTCAAACCTGTTCTATTCATCAGCTCCACCTTCCCTTGGGCATTGTTAGCATGCACCAAATTCTCGGCAGGGATCAGCATGGCAACAATAGTGCCTTACATGGCACTGTGCATCCTCAAAGCATCAAGACAGCTAGAGGGACAGTTCCTTGCCTGCTGCTACAGGGGGAGAAGGAGCGGGAAGGATCCCTGATTCCGAGGATGTTCAGGAAAGACCTCCTAGTACCAGGTACTGTGCTCAGTGCTCTGTAGGCAGCATCACATTTATTTTTCAAAACATCTCAATAAATTAAATACAGGTACAGTGATCATCCCCACTCTACAGAAGAGCAGACTGAGGCACAGAGAAAGAAAGTACGCCCAAGGTGACACAAGTAGGAAGTGGTGGAGCTAAGATTCTAACCCAGGAAGTCTGGGTGCAAAGTGGGCCACCATGCCCCTTGGCTCTTGGGGCCGCCCACCACCCATCCGCTTGCCCACTTACGGCTTGAGGTCCTGATCAATGAGGATGTCATAGCCGTACAGCTCAAAGCAGTGCTTGTCGCTAATGATCACCTTCTGCACACTCTGCAGGCTCTTGACAAAGATGTTGTCCATGTTGCTGAAAAGTGTCTCCACCACCTCCGGCCCATGCTTGGATGCCAGGTACTGCCGGAAACGCTGCAGCATCCACTTGCAGCCCTGAGGCCAGGACACCGCGTTGACAGAGGAGGATCCTCAGTTATTAGGAGGACCTCCTGTGATTAGGAGGATTCTGCCTACATCTGTCTTATGAGGTAGATCTTATGAGGTAGCTCTGCAGGTCTCAGGGAATATGTCCCCACTTCTAGACCAGGGTCTGAGCAGCCCGGAGGTCCCTGTCCAAACGACCTGGGTAGGCCTCCTCCTTAAGGACAGACTGTATTGTCCATGTGTGTACCCAGGCCCCAGGAGTGCCCAATGCAGGAGTGTGTCTACATAAGGCCCCCTTCACCATATGGGATGGGGTTGGGGTTGGGGAAAGAAGGTGGTACATGTGAGTTGGGGGCCAGCTCTTCCCATGCCCCCTGTTCTAGCCCTTAACTCTGAGAAGTCTAAGAATGCTACATTTGAACCTGGCCTTGAAGGCTCTTCTTGTTGTTGTTAAGTGCCATCGAGTTGGTTCCGACCCATAGCGACCTTGTATAGGGTTTCCAAGGAGCAGCTGGTGAGCTTGAACTACCGACTTTGCAGTTCAAATGGCTTTGCAGTCTGGCACATTAACCCACAGTGCCACACCAGGACTAGTGTAATTGTCAAGGAGGGAGGATGGTTTGAATCATAACTTGTCAATATTTACACAGATGGTAAAGTGGGTCTTGATTTGTTCCCTGGCCCTGGGCCCTTTGAATGTGAGATGTGGGTCTGGTCTCACCAGTGCACGAAGGGCCCAAAAGACGTCTGTCCTGGTCTCCTTGACACCCTCCCACCTCCCTACTCCAGTGCCAAAAGGCTGGCCCCTAGAGAGCAGAAACCCAGCTTTCTCACCTTCTCAGGGTGGTAGTCGGGAGACGTCTTTTGCACAGCAACATTGGTGAGGTGAACATCTGGCAAAGGTTGGTGGTCAAGGGCCAGTGTGGACAAGAAGGGTGAGCCCTGCTCCTCCTGGCCCCAGGGACTAAACCAAGACTCTTGCCTGGGAATTGATGGGGAAGACTGCAAAACCATCCAGAGGTCAGCTACCTGGACTTTGGAATCAACAGGGTCTGGGTTCAAATCTTGCCTGTATCTTTACCAGCTGTGGAACCCTGAGCAAGTCATTTAACCTTTCTGAGCCTATTTCTCCACATAGTCAATGGGGGTACATAGTCATATAGTTCCTTCACAGGGTTATTTGAAAGATCAGATCAGATACTGTGTAGAAAGTGCCTCTCACAGTGCCTGGTGCAGCTGATGTTTTTATATTATAATTTTTCAACTCAGGTGAGAAAAAAACTTCCTAAAAAGCAAAGAACACAATATACTGAGGACATATCTAGGCTATACTGATCGCCCTGTTACTTGAGGGGTTCAGGCTGGGTGGTTTCTTTATAGGAATATGAGAGAAGTGATTCCAGCTCTGAGAGTCGGCCTTTCGCTCTCATGAGCATCAATGACCTCGGCTCACTTCGCAGCTTCCAGTGTTTACAGAGAGAGTGTGTTCTCAATTGTTCTTCAAGCACACACATCTCACAGCAGATGAGACCTTTGCGGCTCAGAGAAGTTGAGTGGAAGTCAATTAGAATATGCTTCCTCAAAATCCTGCCCCTTATAGTTGAACAAGATGGATTCCCAAACCTCATGAAATGGCGGTAAGACCAGACTTCTCTGGGACATTTCACAGAAGGTGGGTAGAGGTGCTAGGTTACTGACCCACATCGAATTCCCCTATAACCATGTTTCTCTGTGTTCTGGTACATTAGACAGGTCCTGTGGTTTCAGTTTCTCTACAGAGGACTGGTGCACAAATTTCCATTAGTCAGAATCGCTACAATGTGAGAGCAACTCACTATCCATTAACAGATGAGTGTGTAATGCGATCTCTGGATAAGCACTGGATTGCTAACCATAAGGTCAGCAGTTCAAACTCACCAGCCACTCCATGAGAGAAAGATGAGGCTTTCTGCTCCCGAGAAGATTATAGCCTCAGAAACCCTATACAGGATCGCTATGAGTAGGAACCAACTTAACAACACTTAATAACAACATAATATAGAGGATTCCATTATGTGTATTTTCTGTTTAAATAATTACAGGTAGTTCTTGATCTATTTAATACTGAAGTAAAATTAATAGAAAAATTATAAAGTATAATATGAGGGGCTTCAAAAGTTCATGCTAAAATGGCAGAAGGCAGAAGCTCCAGTAGGTACTATTCAATCTGTCTGGGTGGAGCTGATGAAAGGAGATACAGATGGGTAACTCGTGATACTGTAGTGAATAATGCTTATCAGGACGGACTATGAGGGTTGGAAATGCAAAGGTAGAAGTTTTATAACAAGGAAGGGAGTGATTAATTCTCCAGGATAAGAGCGAGGCCTCTGGGACCATCAACGGAGAAGAGCGGAGAGCAGGACCCTACCCAGAGAAACAGAGTTGCCTGAGATAGAGACAGAGATGATGACGTGGAGTGATGAAGCGAATGGGGACTTTGGACCCAGAGAGGGAAAGGGACTGTGGGCCGAAAACTGGGGGGAGGAGGGGGAAGTGTAGGGAGCGGGTTTCTGGGATATACCCTTTGGGTGGTTGATGATGCATGGAGGGGATTGGAACCATGGCAGTGAGATGATATACGATGGAATGGATGTAAAACTAAAGTTCTCCCATGTAAACTATCATATAATTCACAATAAAACATTAAAAAAAAAAAAAAAAAAAAAGTTCATGCTAAAATGGAATGAAAAGACAATGGAATTTTTCCATGAGCTTTTTGAAGCCCCATCATATTAAAACTTGAGTAGTAAGACAAAAAGAAAGGAATGAAATACTGATACCTGCTACACATCTGTAGCACAAAACATTACGTTAAGTGGAATGGTCAGATACAAAATACTGCATATTGTTTGGTTCCATCATAGGACGTGTCCAGAAATGGCAAATGTATAGAGACAGAAAGTGGTTGTATAGGGCTGGGGGTAGGATTGGGGGAAGACAGGGAGTAACTGCCAGTAGGTGCACGGTTTCTTTTGGGGGTGATGACAAGTCTAAAATTGATAGTGGTGATCATTGTACAATTCTGTGACGATACTAAAACCCACTGAATTAGACACTGATAGTAGTGAATTATAGGTATGTGCATTGTTGTTGTTGTTATGTGCCGTGGAGTCGGTTCCAACTCACAGTGACCCTGTACAGGGTTTCCGAGGCTATAAATCTTTACGGGAACAGAAAGCCTCATCTTTCTCCCACAGAACAGCTGGTAGTTTCAAACTGCTGATCCTGAGGTTTGCAGCTCGATTCATAACCACTACATTACCAGAGCTCCTTGGTATATGTGTTATATTCCAATACAACTGTTATGCACAAAATTGAAAAAGACGATGTTCCAAGAAGATGAGTTAACTGGCTTAAGAGAGGAAATCGCTCATTTGGACTGAGGAAGCACCTCGCCCAGCCCAGTGTTGTAAGATTGATGCCTTCAGGGCGGAGAAAGCAGGGCTGGTCTGGGGGCCTTGGAGAAGCCAGCCCTAAAAGAGGAAATAGAGGTGACAGGGGAGAAGTCCTCAGACTCTCCCCTCTTCCAAATGAAACTGAAATCAGGTCTCCATGGACCAAACAGCCCAGAAACAGTAAGTAAATAATCAAAATCAATGTGTAGGAACCTGAGTTGATGAATTGTTTTGGGGGAAAGAGTTCTTTAACTCTAGAAAAGGACATTAGAAGTCACAGAGAAAATCAATGGGCAGAGTCAACTACTTAAAAATAAAAATAACCAGGTATCAAGACCAACACTAAAGGCAAACATCACTAGAGAAGACACTGACGGGCCAAGCATGGCAGACTAATGGTTTTCTCACATGAAACACCCACTTCAGTTGTTAAACAAAAACTTGATGACCCTGAGAGATCATAAAGGACATGAAAACATACAAGAGAAAATATAGCTGGTTAAAGATTATCAGGGAAATGTCCACAGTTTCCAGGCATTAAAGATGCATAGTTTAAAAGGGATCACAAAAAGGAAATGCCAATCGAGGGTTCCAAGTTCTAAGGCAAAACCCTATTCCAGTCATTAACATTTTCTATTTTATTGTTTTGAAAAACTTAGAACAGTGTGAGAAATAAGTCTCCCTCGGGGGTTATTGTTAAATGCTATTGAGTCAGTTCTGACTCATAGTGACCCTATGTAGGGTTTCCGAGGACCTGTTGGTGGGTTTGAAACCACCGGCCTTGTGGTTAGCAGTCCAGTGCTTATCTCATAGCGCCATGCCAGGGTACCCGAAGTTTAGTGTCCATTTAATGAGACTTCACTGTTTTCACAATGAGTAAATATACATTATGTCCTACCCCTTCTTATAAATTATTTTAATAAAAATTTTAAATGTTTAATTCTCTTAAATTGTTTTTTAAACTTTTAATCTTGAAATATTCACAATATACAGGAAAAGAACTTAAGCAAAATCTATGTACCTAGCACCTAGATTTAACAGAGTTTTTATTTTGCCATATTTGCCTTAGGGGAGTATACACCAACCTTGGATCACAAAATAATAAGATTTTTTTTAACCAGATGTAATAGATACATATATAGTTTACCACAACGATTCAAATGCACACATAATACAAAAATATCCATTGCAACACTATGAAAGTAAACAAGTAGAAACAACTTAAATCACCCCTGAAGGATGGTGAAGTGAATGATAAAGCTTCTACCTGAGACTCTGCAGCTATTAAAACAAGGTAGACTGAAATGCTGTAATATGAAAAGGTATCTAAGATATACTACTGTGGTCGTTAAGAGTTTGGGTCAACTTGGCTGGGCCAGAATTCTCTGTGGTTTAGTAGTTAAGATATAGTAATCATCTCTATGATGAGACCTAATATGATGTAATCACTCACACTCCCATGATGTGATCGGCCCTGATCTGATGTGTTTATCCTATATGTTGTGAATTCTCACTTCTGTGATGTTCATGAGGCCAGATGAAATCCATCAGATTAGGTTGTATATTTGAGATATAAAAGAGATCAGAGGGACCTACTGCCACCAAGAAAGATAAGCCAGGAGTAGAGTGTGTCCTTTGGACCTGAAGTCCCTATACCGTGAAGCTTCTAGATGCAGAGGAAGATGGATGTCAAGACACAGCGGGATCTTCAAGGAATGCTGGGCCTATAGATATTGAAAGAGGACATGGCCCTTTCCAGAGTCAGCACTCTAGATTCGGATTAACAGTCGCCTAAACTTGCTGAAAGTGAAGACGACTTAAAACATTTACTGATGAAGATCAAAGAGCACAGCCTTCG
>NW_006408557.1:19658204-19666485 GCF_000296735.1 Chrysochloris asiatica
TCATGTTTGGTAAGGTGGAGGGTCAGAGAAAAAGAGGAAGACCCCCAACGAGATGGATTAATACAGTGGCAGCAATAATGGGCTCAAGCATAGCAACTGTGCAGATGGCCCAGGACCGTCCAGTGTTTCGTTCTGTTGTGTACAGGAACCTATTCAACAACAGGTAACTAGGACAACTACTATGTGAAAAGCAAAGAGGTACAGAACAATATGTGTATAACCCCAGTTTTGCTTTTAGGAAAGTGTTTTCTATTTAGAAAAACATAGGAGAGGATGCGCACCAAACTATTAACTCTGAAAATTGCCACTGATGAGAAGCAAGTCAGGATATGTTTGTTTTCAGATTTATACAGGTCATATGATGCTGAGAAGTTTGCGAACAGTTCTAAATGGGGGTGCAGAGCAGCACTAACATTTACTGAGTGGCCATGCTGGGCCTGTCACTGTTATAGTTGCTTTACATGAATGATCTCATTTTAACACAAAATAAAAGAGTAAGAAAAAATCCTCAATATATCTGGTATGACTTAGTATGATAAAAACTTGCTAGAATTACACAGTAAGGTAAACATACTGGAAATGCCAAAATGGTCCCTTGATTTCATGGGAACATCGCAGTTGATTCAGTACTTCTGTTTGATCTCTTAGTTCCCTGCCCAGTGCTGGAGTTTCTAAAACTTGCAGTAGCCATTCAAAACACAACAGTTGGTCTCTATTCACCTGGAGCAACAGAGGAAGAATGAGCATCAGGAATCCAATGAGGATGTGGAATGTGTGGCTGTCTTGATGAGCAACTGCCTCGTTTGCCATGAACACTGGCAGTGTACCAGACAGTGCCCAGCAACCATTACTGAACATTTTGATCAAAGATTCTATAGAAGAATCCTCATCAAAAGGGGGGGGATGAGGAACATAAGTCTTTAATTCTCATGGACTCCAGACTTTTTGGAACTAGGGAGGCTGAAACTATTGTCCTGAGATGAATTTTAAAGCTTAGTAAACATATTAAACCAAAACTATTCCTTGAAGTCTTCTTAAAACAAAACACTAGTTTAGCTTAACTAGTAAAAAAAAAAAAAAAAAGTCTACTTTGAGCATTATGCTCGTTTAAAAACTACATGGGATCAAATTGACAATAGCAACTTGAAAGATTAAATAGGAGCCTTTGCACCCAGGCAGTGAATTTATGTTACTGAGGGAGGAACGACTTATAAAAGGAGAGTGAGGATGATAGGTCAATTTGAGGAATGTAAGTACGAATATAATATCAAATTGGTATATGTTCTGCTGTATATATATGCTCAGCAACAACAATAAAAAATGAAATTAACTATTAAAAAAACAAAAAACCTTAGACGAGCCTAACCCCTTTTCAGAGGGCAGTGATGGTCAGTGACAGAATTCTAAGATAGTGGGGGACCCAGTTCGATTCCCTCAAGCACAGTCACCACTTGTGATGCTCTAATGCTGAAAGGGCTTCCACACCAAGGAAGAAAGGTTTGGCAATCTACTTCCAAAAATAAGCCAATGAAAATCCTATGGATCACAGCGGTTCTATCCAGTTGTGAATGGGGTCATCATGCTTCAGAGGCTAACTCCACAGTGGCTAACAACAACCCCAATGTAGCATACAGGCAATGCAAATTCATTACCTTGGGCAGATACGAAGCCAAATGATGAACTTAAGGCCAAACAATTTGAATTAGCTAAAGGCATTAGCTGTAGTGCCCAAGCCAGGGGCTTGGCTCCAGTTTCTCTCTACACTCTTCATTTCTCTCATTCCGCAGGCAGATATCCAGTCCTGTCAATTTATCTCTGAAATATTTCTAGATTCTCACCTACTTGTCTTCTAATGCCCAGCCTCAAAATCTTTGGGGGGGGAAAAAAAATTGAACATTTGTTTTGAATACTCAATACATTTACATTGTTTCCACCCATCCCTGTCCCCAACCATCCAGTTCTCCTCCCAAAGTCAACCTCTTTCTCCAGTTTATTGTGTTTCTTTCCAGAGTCTGTGACAGAAAAGCAAACGAGGCTTTAAGACACCAGCCTGTTTCTGACCCACCTCCGTGTCCACAGAGCAAAATAAACATACTGGAAATGTTGAGTGCATTTGGCTGCAAGACTGGAATGAATGAATACATCCATCAATGAATGAGGAAGTCTATTAATAAAACCCCAAACCTACTGCTGTCGAGTCAATTCTCTGGCCCTATAGGACAGAGTAAAGATCACTACATTGTAGTGGATCACAAGCTGGGCTGCTAACTCCAAGGTCATCAGTTCGAATCTACCTGTCGCTCTGTGGGAAAAAGTTGAGGCTTTTTGCTCCTGTATAGATTTACAGCCTCGGAATATGTAGGGTCACTATGAGTTGGAATCGACTCGGTGGCACACCGCCACCACCACAGGACAGAGTACAACTGCTCCATAGCTATCCTAGACAGTAAATCTTGTTTGGGAACAGACAGCCACATCTTTCTCCTGTAGAGTGGCTGGTGGGTTTGAACTGTCAACTTTTCAATAAGCAGCCTAACACTTAGCACACTGTGCCACCACAGCCCCTTACGTTTATGAATGGTGGTGGTGGTGGTAGTACGTGCCTTTGAGTAAGTTCTGACTCCTAGCAACCCTGAATAGGGTTTCTGAAGTGGTAAATCTTTACCGGAGCAGAAAGGCTCATCTTTCTCCCACAGAGAGGCTGGTGGATTTCAACTGCTGACCTTGTGGTTAGCAGCCCAAACATTCCCCAAAGCGGCTACAACTATCCCAGCCTGTGTGAATGGCTGAATCTTAAGCATATCACTAATGTGATCATCAAGTGAAGGAGTTGGCTTACTTGCTCTGAGCAGAGCTGTCGGCATTACAGCAGCACAGCTTCCGGAGGGTCCCCTGCTCCTTCCATACTATAAGCCCCACCCCTAGAGAGGAGACCAGACCTGTCTTGGTCATGTGTATCTATCCCCAGTGTCCAGACCAGAGTGCGGTGCCCAGCAGGCACTCAGAAGAATCGTAGGAAGGAATGTGCTCTATCAGGACTGCCTAGAGGCAGGGTGGGTAGGGGTCCAGGATACATTGGTCATCAATGCTGTTCAAGGTGAAGCGGGTGTTGGAGAACCGAGCAAAGCCATCCCGGTAGAGCCAGGCCCGCAGAGGGATGTACTACACAGAGGGGGGACGAAAGGAGAAGGAAGAAATGAAACATGCATGCACGCATGACACCGCTCTCTGTACCATTTCCTTCTCCCCCAACTTTTTGCTCCACCATCAGCCTCCTGTGAGCCCACCCTCCCCTCTCTGGTATGGGTGGGGATACAGAGGGAAGTGTGTGGCCATACTCCCAACCAGATGGGGAGCCCCAGGCAGACCGGACAACGAGGGAGGATTTAAATGTGTGTTGAACGAATGCATGAATGGAATGCATAAGAGAGAAGCTGTGGGGCCAGGTTGCCTGGGTTCGAATGGCAGCTCTGCCACACTGGCTGTGTGACCCTTGGGCAGGCCACTCAATTCCTCTGTGCCTGTTTCCTCAACTGTAAAGTGAGGATAGTAACAGAACCTACCTCACTTGGTTATTAGGAGGAATTGAATGAGACAAAAGCTGCCTAGCACCAGGGTCTACTGGTACTTAGTAGGTGCTCAGTGAATGCTAGAATGTGGTTACTAGGATGCTTGAGTGTATAAAGAAGGCAGGTGGAGGGCAAATCGAGACTCTGGGGGGGTAAGATAAAACTTCATACCTCTGCCTATCCATACTGTGGCCCACCACCCTATCCCCAGATGCCCCCTCCCAAGGCTCTCTCCAGCACAGATGAAGTCAGACAAGATCATACATTCTTCATACCCTAGTGCCCCCAACTTCCCCATGTGGTAACCCTGCAGTGAGAGAGCCCTATGGAAGAACTCACCGAAATCACCAGTACATAGACACGCAGGTCAAACTTGCGACCTGTCAGACAAGAAAAGTTCACACACATGTAACCAGCATGTAGAGAGTGCCTTCCTTTAGCAAGGCAGCAGTGGACAGAGCAGAGCCAATTCCTCACCTTTATGGGACTCATCGTGACATCATACAAGGTACAAAAGACAATGGAAGTGGGGACAGGGAGAGGGTCAGTGCTGGGAGAAGAGGTCAGACAAGAAGAAGAAGGAGCTGGCCTAGTTAAGAGTGGGGCAGGGCACTGGGGGCAGGAAGTGTGCATAGCAGAGGCCAGAGGTGGGCAGGGCCTGGCAAGGACAAAGTGGAAGGAGATACAGTCAGGGTGGTCAGCAGGGCAAGATCACATTCAACCTTTGAATTTTGTTCCACAAAGTAAGGGCAGTCTCTGGGGGTCTTCTGGCTGCTGTGTTGGGTGGGAGTGGGGGGATCCAAGCAGCAGGAAGGAACCAGTGTGGAAGCAATACAGTCTCCAAAAGGCAGAGGCAGAGATGGCCAGACAGATGCAAGACCGGGCAGGAGCTTGATGGGGAAGTGGATGTGGGGTTTGAGGGGTGCACCCAGTATGTTTTCTGACTCCTGGTTTAGGTGGTGGAGGGACCATGATCTGGATGGAGGCTGAGGGGCACACGGGTTGAATTTTAGGCCTGTTGGGCTTCAATTGCTAGGAGTTGAAATGTCCCAGTAATGTCACAGGCTGCAGGACATCGGGGCTGAAGACAGAAAGCTGGGAGTCACTGGTATTTGGGTGATGGTTAAAACTACAGACAGAGTGGGTCAGTGGGGAAGGGAGGTGGGACAGGAGAAGAGGTCCACAAACTTCCCCCTGGGAGAAGCCATTAGCATTGACAGAATAGCAATGGTGCCCCTTCCTGGCCTCTCGACTCTTTCAGACAAGACTGGAATGGCGCCCTGGAACACACACTGCCTGACAGGTTTGGAGTTCCCAGACGCCATGTGGCAAGAACGAATGCTGAGAACTAGGGAGTCTGCAGGAGCATCAGGGAGGAGATGAGGCCCCACCTCAGGGCTTGGCTCTTACAGTCCTCTGTCTGCATCATTCTTCCCCCAAATCTACCCACAGGTGGTTCCTAGCTGTCACTGGGTCTCAGCTCATATGTCACTTCCTCTCCCTGATTACCAGCTCACTTTCCACCCCATCGTCCAGCATGCTTGACTCAAACATTCACCCTAGGTGGAATTGTTTTTGCTTTCTGGTTTCTTGCTGCCTGTTCATCTAGGATGCAAGCCCCGTTGCGAGCAGGGTGGAGGTTAGTCCTCAGGACAATGCCTGGCACCCAGTATGCTGTTTATAAATATTTATTGAATAGATTCATGAATGAATTGATTCTTGTAGAATAAAGAGAGTTTTTTAGTGAGCCAAAGAGGAAATGGGAGACAGACTGGGCAGCTATTGACTGACTGTTTGACTGACAGCTCAGTGGGAGGGGCAGGGCAGAGGGCTGGACCTCTTACCTCCTATCAGGTAGGGATTTTCAATGTAACGCTGAGCTACATAGTTTTCCACAGGAATCTCATCCTTCTGGTCATCGGAGCCTCTTGTGTCCTGGTTGTGACAATAATGTTGTTGTTGTTGTTGTTGACTGCTGTTGAGTCAGTTCTGACTCATAGCAACCCTGTATAAGGTTTCCGAGGAGCAACTGGTGAGCTTGAAACGCCAACCTTGAGGTTCAAAGCGACCTTACAGTCCAGTGCATTAACCTGCAGCACTACATCAGGACTCCATAAGATGTTGTTGCTAAGTGCCTTTGAATTGGTTCCAACCCATAGCAACCCTGTATAGGGTTTCCAAGAAGGGGCTGGTGAGCTTGAACTGCCGACCTTGTGGTTCAAATCGACTGTGCAGTCCAGCACATTAATCCCAGCACTACACCAGGACTCCGCGTAATAATAATAAGGAATATTTATTTGTTGAGCATCTCCTACATACTAGACACTGGGTTAGGCCCTCTACAGAGTATTTCATTTGATCCAAGTCAGTCCCATCAGGTAAGCACTAGTGTTTCTCCTCCACCCCATTTTACAGATGAGACACTGAAGCACAGAGAGGAAGAGTGGCTTGCCCAGGTCACACAGTTGGGATGCGATCCACTCAGGCTGGGCCTACAACCTGGGCATTTAACCTCTAGACCTTCACTGTCCACTATAGTAGCCACTAGCCACATGTGACTATTGATATTTACATTTAAATTGATTAGAATTAAATGAATGAAAAACCCAAGCCCTCTGTTACCTACACTAGCCCTGTTTCAACTGATCAACAGCAATAGGTGGTTAGTGGTCACCTGCTGGAGGCCACAGGTCTGCACCATTTCCATCTCTGTGGAGAGTGCTATTGAACAACATTGCCTGGACCACCAAATAAGCCCCCAAGGACAAATCTCACCCTTCTAATTATTTCCAGAGCAGACCAGTTCCGGGTGGCATGTGCAGAGAGCCTCAGTCTGCAAAGTCTTTTCCCATTGATTGCCCCTTTACAGCAAGCTCCATTAGGTGAGGTTACACAGCCCAGTGTCAGTGAGCCCTGGGATGGAGTTTCTGGCTCCAAAGGTAGAGTTTTTTATACCCACCATGAAACCCCCCCGCTGTTTCAAGACAGAGGCCCATAAGCCTGCCCTTCCTGGGACCCCCACCCTATACTCACATGGCCAGAGGTATTGATAGTACTTCAGGAGGGCTGGGCCTCCAGACTGGTGAGTTTCTTCCCAGCAATGCCCTGATGGTTTATTGGGAGGAATTGAGACACATGGTAGTTTGCCGGGGAGGGGGAGCAATTCATTTATTAAGCACCTCTTGTGAGCCTGATGGTACACTAGTCCATTCACCCTGAGTAAGGTTCAGAGGAGTTCAACAATTTCCCCCAAATCACACAGCTGCTGAGTAGCAAAGGCAGGATTTGAACCAGGATTTTGACTGTACCGAGTCCTGGGATGGAGTGCAGGGATTTCCGGAGCAGCTTCCAAGGTCATGTCTAGGACCTCGGGGAAGAGTCAGCCAGGTGGGCAGGTGGCCAGGATAGAGAGCAGGTAGTGAGCACTTAAGAAGCCCTGGTGGCATAGTGGGTTAAGCATTGGGCTGCTAACCAAACACAAGGTCAGAGGTTCAAACTCACCAGCCTCTCCATGGGAGAAAGATGAGGCTATCTGCTCCCATAAAGATTTACAGTCTCAGAAATCCTGAGGAGCAGTCCCACTCTGTCCTACAGGGTCACTGCGAGTCAGAGTCCATGGATGGCAGTGGGTTTGGCTTTTGGTTTCAGTGAGCACTTACTAAGTGCCAGGTACCATTCTCAGGGACGTATGTATAGTAACTCTTTGTGTCCTCAGCATTTACTGGGCCACAGAGCGGTGAAGTAAGTTGCTCAAAGTCACACAGCTATTAAAGTCAGGATCTAAACCCAGAAAGTCTGACTCCAGAGAAACCCGGTACCCTGGGCAGAGCTTCTTCATCAGCCCTCAGCACTCCAAGGATGAAAGAGGTCCCCTCCTTTCAAAGAGGGCAGCAGAGGGGTGGAAGGAAGGGGCTAGCTCACCTTCCTCCAGTCCATGACGTCCTTCAGCTTCCGGAAAAGAAAGATGCCCTTCCCCTGCGATCGAGCCACCTGGGGAAGGCAAGGGTACAGAAAGCTCTGTGTGGTGTCATGTGGGGCTCTGTGGCTGAGGACCCTTCCTCAGCTTTCCTTTGTTTCCATCTAGGTCCCCAGCCATCCCCAGAGGAAAGGTATAGAAATGATGAGTCTCTCCCAACTCTTGGAGGCTGCAGGACGTAGCCTGATCTTAAGGTGGAGGAGCCCTTGGGCAGACCAGACCCCTCTCTTCTCAACCTGATGAAGGAGGCCACCCAGGGAGGGCGGTGAGACTGATGTGAGATGTTGGCTACCAATGCAAGAAATGCAAAAGAAACCCACCAGAGAGGCAAGTATTAGGAGGTGAGGAAGGAGGCCAGGAACTGTGTCCATGATGGTGTGTAGATGGGCCCAGCCCTTCTAGGGGACAGCCAGCAGGATCTGGGGTAGCTATGGCTAGCAACATCTATGCCCCAGGGGAATTCTCCCACCTGGCCAGGAAGCTGCATGGCTAGCATTTCAGTGCATTGTTGTATTGTTGTATTTGGAGTGAGTGATGGGTGTAACTTAGGGGACCCACCCTCAGGGCTGTGGTAATTAAAATATGCAACTTCCAGAAGGAACTGCAGGTGCTTATAGCAGCAGTAACGGGTCTTGAAAATATGGTGTTAGGTTAAAAGAAAAAGAACAAGTGATAAGCAGAACTAATACAGTCCAGCTCTGCAGACTGCAGCTGGTGTGGCGCTGTTGTTGTTGTT
>NW_006408557.1:19666585-19672745 GCF_000296735.1 Chrysochloris asiatica
GTAAATCTTTACGGGAGTAGAAAGCCTCATCTTTCTCCCGCGGAGCAGCTGGTAGTTTCGAACTGCTGACCTTATGGTTCGCAGCCCGATTCGTAACCACTACGCTACCAGCGCTGTAGGAGCAGCATTATAAGGTCGGTTTGAACTGCCGAGTCTGCTGTTCAAACTCACCAGCTGCTCCTTGGAAACCCTATACAGGGTCACTATGAGTTGGAACGGACTCTATGGCCCTTAGCAACAACAACAACAACATGAACACACACACATGCATGTTATCTGGTGTCTTAGCTGTTTAATGCTGCTACAACAGAAAGGGAGTCCTGGTGTGGTACTGCAGGATAAGTACTCGACTGCTAACTGCAAGGTCAGTGGTTCAAAATCACCAGCTGCTCCTCAGAAACACTATAAAGGATCTCTGAGTCAGAACTGACTCAACAGCATTTAACAACATAACAGAAACACCACAAGTGGATGACTTTAACAACCAGAAATTTATCTCTCACAGTTTAGGAGACTAGAAATTTAAATTCAGAGTGCAGGCTTTCAGGGAAGGCTTTCTTTTTGTCAGTTCTGGGGAAAGGCCCTTTTCTTGTCCCAGCATTCCTTGGAGTTTTCCATACATTTAGGAGCCACTCTCCTCCTACATCCAGGCGTTTCAGAGTGCAGGGACCCCTGGTCCAAGGGATTCATTCCACTTCAAGCTCTCCTATCTTTATAATGTGGATCCCACTCTCTCTTTTTATGTCTCAAAAGAGACTAATTCAAGATACAACCCAATCCTGGTAGATTGCATCTCACCCCATTAACACTGAAGCGAGGATTTATAACATATGGGATAACTGCATTAGATCAGACCTGATCACATCAGCTCACATCATGGGAGTGATGACATCAGATTAGATCTCATCATGGAGGCGATAACTACATCTTAACTGCTAAATCACCGAGCATCCTGTCCAGCCATGTTAACACAAAACCTTAACTATAACATCTTACATACCAAGAGCTTTCCAATTGGGGATCGATCACTTATTAGGAGGGAAGAGAAGAGATAATAAAACCAGGGGGAGGGTTCGGCCTTCACCTGACTAATAACAATGACATAGAAGATGCTGAGGATTCTGATTAACTTCTCGTTCTGCTGCTGAGGTTACACACACACACACTGATTTTCATCATCATCAGGCTCCAGGTTCTGTCTGAGCACATTCTTGGAGACCTCAGGACTCAATGACCTATTGCAGAATGAAAGCAGCTATTACATGGGAGCTGCCTCTGAGAGCCCAGAACCTTGGTATAGGTTGGCTCAGAAGAATGCCCGGGTAAGGGCTGGTTTCCTCATCTATGGAACATAGATGAGGAAATTGAGGTTCAGGGGTGCTGTCACTTGCTTGCCCACATAAGCTGGTGAGTGACAGAGCTGGTCCTAACTCCATTTAAGCCAAGCCATCTCTGTTGTATCTTCCCCTTACTAATAGCCATCCTGCTCCTTTAAACTAACCCTGTGGATCTAACCGACAATGCTTTACACACTATTAAAATTCTTCTAAACAGTTGAGGCAATCAATCACCTGGCACAAAATGCAAAAAAAAAGGAGACAGCAAAAGCTCCCCACCACACAGCTCCCAGACACTCAGTTTTCTCCCTAGAGACCAGCACTGTGGTTCCTCTTGATGATAATCCATACATATGTCACCATCATAAGCCATGCATGTCACTGTCACCAAGTCCATTCTAACTCTGAGCAACCCTATAGGACAGGCTGGAATTGCTCCAGAGTTTCCAAGACTGTACATCTTTATGGGAGCAGACAGCCTCATCTTTCTCCTGGGGAATGACTGGTGAATTTGAACTGCCAAGCTTGTGGTTAGCAGATGACTGCTTAACCCACTGCACCACCGAGGGCTCTTTATGTATGTAAAAGCAAACACAAGTATTCTTTTCTCCCTCTTTTGTATACAGGTGGTTAGGTTCCATAACATTGTTCAGCCTCTTGCTTTTTTCACTTAACAACATATTCCAGAGGTTTCCACACAAGTATTTCAAGCGCACGGTTGTGTAGTATTCCACTGTGAGACTGTATCATGATTTATTGAAGGAGTCGTCTACCGATGGCATCTAGGTGGTTTCCAACCTTTCTCGATCACCAACAATGTTGACATGAACATCTTGGTCATGCATCCTTGTGCAAGTGTGTGGCTGGTAGTTTTTGGCCAGGTGACCTCATCACTGTCTTATAAAATGCTACCTCCTCTAAGAATACCTCCTGAGGATCCTTCCCAGAGTTGAGTAGTGAGGGCCCCCTCATCTGAATCCCACCCTCTGCTCAAGGCTGAACTAAGTCAGGCTGGTCTCAGATGAGCCAGTTACCCAGTTGGACTGTGAGAAGCTTTAGGCTAGGGACCAGGGCCTAGTTAGTCAGGGACACCTGCCCAGCAGGGACCTGTAGCAGAGAAGGTGCTTATCGTAAAGCATGAAAAGGGGGAGAAGAAAGAAAAGTGAAAGACTGACTCAGCTCACAAAGACATACAATTGCATAAATAATACAAGAGAGAAGACAATGGAAGAACTATTCCTTACAGTCCTGGGAACATTCAATTCTTTTTTTGGAAATCAATTTGCCTTCCTAATTAGGTTTGCTTCAGCTAATACTGAAATCAGTCTGCTTTTACTGAACCCCAGCATGGATAATTCATAGCTTTGCAGAATCTTGGAAAGGAAAGAATTTATAATCTCATACAGTGTGTTGTTGTTAAGTGCCATCAAGTCGATTCTGACCCATAGCGACCCTGTATAGGGTTTCCAAGGAGCAGCTGATGTACTTGAACCACTGACCTTGCAGTTCAAACTGACTTTGCACTCTGACGCATTAGCCCACAGTGCCACACCAGGACTCCCTCATACAGTGTAGTCCTCAACAAAGGCATTGTTGCCTCCTCTAACATCCCTACCCCACCGTCAGCTGTTTGCTTTGCATACTCACAGTACCAAGGAGCTCACTACCCCCCCTAGCCTGAGGCAGCCCTTTTCATTGTAGGAAGCTCTGTTAAGTAATCATCCAAAAGGTATATATTAGTGACTACTAAAAGGAGCTCTGGTAGCGTAGTGGTTACGAATCGGACTGTGAACTGCAAGGCCAGCAGTTCGAAACTACCAGCCGCTCCATGGGAGAAAAATGAGGCTTTCTGCTCCCATAAAGATATACAGCTTCGGAAACCCTGTACAGGGTCACTATGGGTCGGAATCTACTAGACGGCACTTAACAACAACAACAACTAAGGAGCTCTGGTAAGCATAGTGGTTATGAATTGGGCTGCTAACCTCAGGCTCAGCAGTTCAAAACTACCAGCTGTTCCGTGGGATAAAGATGAGGCTTTCTGCTCCCGTAAAGATTTACAGCCTCAGAAACCCTGTACAGGGTCGCTATGAGTCAGAACCGACTCCACGGCACATAACCGCCACCGTGTGCTACAAAAAAGCGTTTAAGAACAACGATGTCAATTTGAGAACTAAGGTGTGCCCTGACTCAAGCCATAGTATTTTCAATAGCCTCAGATGCATGTGAATAGACAGCGAATAAGGAAAACTGTAAGAGGATCAATGCATTTAAATTATGGTGCTGGAGATGAATCTGTCTTGTCTCTAAGAAGTACAACTAGAATGCTCTTTAGAAGCAAGGATGGCAAAACTTCATCTCTCATTCTTTGGGCATGTTGTTGTTAAGTGCTGTCGAGTCAATTCTGACCCATAGTGACCCTGTATAGGGTTTCCAAGGAGTAGCTGGTGAGCTTGAACTGCCAACCTTGCAGTTCAAACAGCTTTGCAGTCTGGCGCATTAACCCACAGCACCACACCAGTCATGTTGTTGTTGTTGTTGTTAAGTGCCGTGGAGTCGGTTCCGACTCATAGCGACCCTGCACAGGGTTTCCGAGGCTGTAAATCTTTACGGGAGCAGAACGCCTCATCTTTCTCCCGCGGAACCGCTGGTAGTTTCGAACTGTTGACCTTGCGGTTCACAGCCTGATTCGTAACCACTATGCTACCAGAGCTCCATGTTGTTAGGAGAGATTAATTCCTGGAGAAGGGCAACGTGCTTGGTAAAGTGGAAGGTGGTCAAAAATAGGCAGACTCCCAACAAGACAGACTGACGCAGTGGGCTCAAACATAACAACAGTTGGGGGGATGGACTGGGCGCAGGACTGGCCAGTGTTTCATTCTGTTGTGTACCTAACAACAACAACAACAAAGCTGTGTGCTGGGCATTATGCAGAACACCACCTCTGAACCCATGGAGTTGTCACAGCTTAACCTGTATTGAGCTACTATTTGTCAGCTCAGCACTCCAGGCTCTCCTAGACCAAATCTGATTCTTTGGCCCCAGAACAGCCCTTTAATTAACAGCAGCTCCAGAATGGGTCCCCCCGAGTTGTCTTTTCTCCAACATAACTGTACAGCTTCTCATTCCCCTCTGTTCTCCTCTGAGCCTGGCCTGGCTGGTCAATGTGAGCTCTTTGTTCAACGAAGGGGTGGGCAGGGCTGTGAGGTATGGCTGTACAGATTGTCCTGCACAAAGGGCTCCCAGTCACAGGGGTGAGTGGGAGATGCTGTTAGCTACTCTGAGAGTTGCCCTCAGTTTTACTGGTACTTGTCTTCATCAGCCATGATGTCCTTTTCTAGAAATTGACCTTTCCTGAAGATGAGTCCAAAGTAAGTGAGCAAAAGTCACGCCATCTTTGCTTCTAAGGAGCTTTCTGGTTGTTATTTCTTCTTCTAAGACTGATTTGTTCATTCTTCCGACACTCCACAGCATGTTCAATATTCTTTGTCAACACCACAATTTGAATGCATCAATTCTTCTGTCTTCATTTTTCATTATCCAGCATTTACACACTTACCTGTGTAAGGTGAATGAAAAAAACTATGGCTTGGGTCAGCATACCTTAGTTTTTGGGGTGACATCTTTGTTTTTCAGAATTAAAAAAAAAAAATCTTTTGCAGCAGATTTTCCCAATGGAATACAGTGTTGGCCCAATGCAAACAGCCTTCACCTGGTGGTGGTTGTGTACCACCAAGTTGTTTCTGATTCATAGTGACCCTGTATAGGGTTTCTGAGGCTGTACAGGAGCAGAAAACCTCATCTTTCTCCCATGGAGTGACTAGTAGATTTGAACTACTGACCTTGCAATTAGCCAAGCTCATAAGCCACTCAGATACCAGGACTCCCTTAGCCTTCACCTGGTGGTGGTGGTGTGCCATGGAGTCGGTTCTGACTCATAGCTACCCTGAATAGGATTTCTGAGGCTTTAAATCTTGATGAGAGCAAAAAGTCTCATCTTTCTCCCATGGAACGACTGGTAGTTTTGAACTGCTGACCTTGAGAGTAGCAGCCTGACTCATAACCACTGCCCTACCAGAGTTCCTTAGCCTTCATCTACAGGGGCGTAATTGACTGAGAGCCCAGATGCTTTGATCTGAAACCCAAAGTTGAGGTCACTAGACCTCACCTGCCAGGGGCTCCTCCCAGCCAATGAGAATCATCATAGGGATTTGAAGGTGGGGCTGTTCCTGGGAGACATGGGACTCCTCCACCGCACACTTGGATTGTGCCTTTGTGATGACTTTGCTGAACTTTGGGCAGGGTGCATAGCCATCAAAGGTGCTTCCTTCCTGCTCTCTCTTCTACAAGGTTAGACTTGCATTGAAATTTGGCTCTCTCGACCTCATCCCTTCCCTCCTCACTTTCCCCAGAGGTCGTTTCCCTAATAAAATGCTTGCATGTTTAATTCTGTCTCAACATCTGTTTCTCAGAGGACCCAGGCAAACACAGCTTGATAACTGTTCTTTAATATAATTAGTTTAAAATCACATGTACTTTATTTTATACCTTTAAAAACACAATTCTAGAAACAAACAAAATGGCGGAGAGGGTGGAAGTACAGTGAAGAGCTCTGTCAGCAACAACACAGAATACCGGGCCAAGCAGGCTCAGGGGATGGTGCCAGAACTCTGAACCACATACAAAGGAATATTTATAAGGCTGGAAGGCTTACAGCTAGGGGAATTTGTAGCAGAAGCAAGAAATCCATTGCTTTCTAATTCAAGATGCTCAGCTGCTCCCGGAGATGAGCAGCTAAGCCACCATCTTGGGTGAGACCAAGC
>NW_006408557.1:19675960-19682138 GCF_000296735.1 Chrysochloris asiatica
CGATAAAGGCACAAAGTGACTGGCTTACAAGGTTTCAAAGGGGATTTTAGTTTAAGAGTATGGGGGAGGGGGGGAGAAAGAGTCCCCACTGAATAGATTTCATCTTGTCTAGATGGGGATAAGATTTGTATGATTCAATAGTGAATAATTGTTATCATGACTAACTGTAACTGTCACAACTGTAAAGGTAGAAGTTTTTTTAAACAAAAACAGGGGAGTGGTTAAATCTTACAGTCCAGAAACAGAAGACCCTAGGATCATCAAGGGAGAAGCGCACAAGCAGAACGCAGGACCTTATCCAGAGAAGCAGCGACACCAGAGATGAATGCAGAGATTGGGGCATGAAGAGGTGGAGTGGCTGAGGACTCTAGATTCATGGGAAGTGATGGACTAAGAGCTGGTGGCCAGGAGGCAGACTTGCAGAATGTGCCCTTTGGAGATGTAAATTATTATATATGCCTGAGTGGTTTTTTGTTTTTAAATCTAAAGTGGATAGAGAGAAATACTGTTAACTGGTTATAATCCTTGTAATTAAACAAGGTGTATGATTTGTTGAAAACAGATGTTACATTGTGGTTCTTTCCATGATGAGGGGAAATTTGGCAACGCATATGGGTAATGGTTGCACAATATCATTAATGTAACACTCAACTGTGTATACCTGGAAACTGTTTAATTGGCAAATGTTGTGATACATGTACATACATTGTTGTTGCTGTTGTTAGGTGCCATCGAGTCGGTTCTGACTCATAAAGACCCTACGCACAACAGAACAAAACATGGCCCAGTCTTAACGCCATTCTCACCCATTGTTACTCTTGAGTTCATTGCTGCTGCCTCTATGCCAATCCATCTTGTTAGGGGGTCTTCCTCTCTTTCATTGACCTTCTACTTACTGAGGATGATGTTCTTCTCCAGGGATTGGTCCCTCTTGATAATATGTCTGAAGTATGAGAGACGAAGTCTGGCCATCCTGGTTTCTAAGGCTGTTCTTCTTCCAACACAGATTTATTTGTATTTCTGGCAGTCCATGGTACTTTAATTATTCTTCCCCAACATCATAACTCAAATGCATCAATTCTTCTACGGTCTTCCTTACTCATTGTTCAACTTTTACATGCATACGAGGCTATTGAAAATACCATGGCTTGGGTCAGGTATACCTTAGTCCTCATATTTACAACAATTTAAAACAATGTGACTCTTCATGTCTTGCAGTTTGAACAGTGGTTCAAACTGAGACCAGTTAATAGTTGTCAAGGACATCTACATCCCTGAGTGAAGTGTTAGACCAGCTTCTGACAGACATGACAGATGCACAGGGAGTCTGGAGAAGAGTGGCCTCTGTGACATGTGGCCTGCCCATCTATTTACCAACCCCAGTGGGCTTGAGCTGCAGGGGAAGGAAAATGCTTACATGGGAAAAAATTTAGATGGATGCAATTTTTATACTAGATTGGACTTTTTTAAAGCCAAACCCCAGGGCTTGCTCTTACATTTGTTGTTGTTGTTAAGTGCCGTCAAGTCAATTCCTACCCATAGCGACCCTGTATAGGGTTTCTGAGGAGCAGCTGGTGAGCTTGAACCGCCAACCTTGCAGTTCAAATGGCTTTGCAATCTGGCACATTAGCCCACAGCGCCATAGCAAAGCTATGAGAGAGGTTGGGACTCAGGAAGCAGTGAGGAGAGAGGTCTTCACAGGGCGGTGTGGACGGGGTGGCATGGTTTGATGCCTTCTGAATTCAGCTGGACCCCTCCCTCGGCTGCTCAGCCATCATTGAAGAGGACGATGGAAGCTTTGGGAGAACTGTACAGGGGACATGGCAGGGCCTTGGCTGCCATGTGACTGGCCCAGTCACGGAAACTATGTGAAAACTCCTATCCGTGGGCAAATAAAGAGGAATTGGATCACACAGTTAGGCCTTGTGAAGAGTGAGGGATTTAGTGGATGTTTCCCTTCACTTTTCTAGACTTAGGGTAATATTCTATATCCAAACATTTGTTTCACCCCAAAGGGATCCAAATAATAGACTCCCAGAACTAATACTCTAGCCCTGTGTTTCTCAGAGTGTGATACCCAGACTAGCAGCATCTTTACTACCAAAAACTAGTGAGGAAAAGTACATTTTCAGGCCCTGCCCCAGACCTACTGAGTCAGCAACTCTGCATGGGGATGAGGCCCAGCAATCAGCTTTAGGAAGCCCTTCAGGAGGTCCTGATGCCATTCAAGTGTGAGAACCCCTGCTCCACAGCGGCTACTCAGCATGGTCCACAGACCACTAGCATCAGCATCATCCGGAAGGAAGCTGGTTAGAAAGATAAACTCCCATGTCCCACCAGATGATGCATTTGAACACGGTGCCCAAGCAATTCGTGGGCACATTGAAGTTTGGATTTTTAAAAAATCTTATTGTGTTGTTGTTGTTGAAAATACACATAGCAAACTGCCACCGCCACCACTGCCGTCGAGTCAATTCTGACTCCTGTGGACTCTATAGGACAGGGGAGAATGCTCCTTAGGGTTTCCAAGACTGTAAATCTTTATGCAGGCAGATGGCCTCGCAGTTCTCCCACAGAGTAGCTGCTAGGTTTGAACCATTTGACCTGTGATTAGCAGGCCAGTACTTAACCCACTGTGCCTCTAGGGCTCCTTAGACACAGTAAAACATACACCAATTCTACAGTTTCTACTTGTCCAATTCGTTGATTACATTCTTCGAGTTGCACCATTTTCACGCTCCTTTTCTGAACTGTTCCTCCCCCACTGACATCCTCTCACTGCCCCCTCACGTTTCTATCTAAACTTTTGATTTGCTGTTGCCAGTTTTCTTCCATACAGATGTTTCTTAAAAGAGCATAATGCTTAAGGGCGACCTATTTTAGGGGCTCTGGTAGCATAGTCTTTACGGGCTAAGCTGCTAACCTCAAGGTCAGCAGTTCAAATCTACCAGCTGCTTTCTGGGAGAAAGAGGAGGCTTTCTGCTCCCATAAAGATTTATAGCCTTGAAAACCCTATACAGGGTCACTATGAGTCGGAACTGACTCCACAACACATAACCACCAACCAACCATTTTAGGAGGTAAGCTAAACTGTTGCTTGGTGTTATGACGACTTCAGGGGACAGTTTTGGTTTAAGCTTTAAAGCTTACTTCAGGGCAATAGTTTCAGGGGTTCATCCAGCCTCCATGGTTCCAGAAAGTCTAGAGTCCAGATTTGAAATCCTGTTCCACATTTTCCCCCTTTTAAGGAAGATTCTTCTATAGAACCTTTGATTCAACTCTTCCTTAACGGTAGGCAGGCATCATCCAGTTCTGGTCTCTTGACAAGAGAGGCAGTTGTTCATGAAGGCAACCAGTCACACAGTCTCTTTCCTCCTCCTATTCTTGACTCTCCTTCTTCCTCTGTTGTTGGGCACATTGATGTGTAAGAAGCATCAACTTAGTGCTTCCCAGGGGCAGGGAACAGAGACGAGGTTTCCTGAACACTTAGAAATAACAAATACAGTGGTCAGTTCTTGGGTATCTAAGTGCCACATCCTTAGCATGTATGGTGGTGGTGGTTGTGTGCCATTGAGTCAGTTCTGACTCATAGCAACCTGGTAGAGGGTTTCCGAGGCTATGAATCTTTATAGGAGCAAAAAGCCTGCTCCCGTGCAGCAACTAGTAGATTTGAACTGCTGACCTTGCAGTTAGCAGCCCAGCTTGTAAGCTGCTCTGTTTGTTACCAGTGTTCCTTTTGCATGTACAACTGCTCTAGTTTCTCTCATAGCCCTGTAAGGCAGACACCCTCACTAATTCATTCTACAGATGAGGAAATAGACCGCTTGAGAGGGGTCATGTAACCATCTCAGGGTCCTACAGCTCATAAATGGTGGATACAGAATTAGAACTCGGCCTGGTCAGATCAGAAGCCCCGACTGTCCCCACCCTCAACCCAGAGAAGGCGCCTTGGCTGTTGGGGGAAAGTCACACCCACACATATACACAGAGCCAAGAATCCTCCTCTTAATCAAGATGTTGCTAACAAAGCCTGGGGCTGGGAAAGGAATCAACTTAATATGCGATTGCTCCTTCCCAATTAGCACAAATTACCATTTGCCTGAGAGGATAATGCTGGAGCTGGAATACATCCTGGGTGGGTCCCAGTGCTCCTCTGCCTAACTCCTACTGCTTCAGCTTTGGCACCCTCCTCTCTGCACCTTCCCGGGACTCAGGCCTTCCAGCAAGTCCCAGAGAGGCAGCAGGGATCAAGGGAAGGATCTGGGCAACCTGAGTTCAAATCCCAACTCAGCCCCTATTGGAAGCACCCACTAATTTCTGTTCCCCTTTCTGATAACAGCAGTCCTTACAAACACCTGTGCTACATGTTAAATCTGCTTTAAATTTGCAGAAGCAAGGGTCCTGATCTTCAGTTCCGCAAGGAAAGGCTGCTCCCTCCTATCCTACCCAAAACTCCTTTCCTGGAGCTTGGTACTCTCCCAAGCTAGCAAAACAAAACAGGGCTTTGTTGATACTATTCAAGACATGAAACTTAGGGATGAGAGGTGACTGGCCTTGGCTGGGAGGAAGGATGGAGTATCTGGGTGATGGTCTTCCCTCCTTGATTCTAGTCTATTTCTTGATCCCTAAAGTACCATATCCAGATTCAAGGCCTTAGAACACTCTCTTCTCTTTGTCTGGGATGTTCTTCCCCACCTCCACCCCTTCTCCATGTTGGCTCCTAAGCATACTTTAGGGCCTTACCAAGCATGATGTCCTTTTCTACAGGGACTGGTTCCTCCTAATGTCCAAAGTACGTTAGATGAAGTCTTACCATCTCACTTCTGAGGAGCATTCTGGCTGTACTTCTTCCAAAACAGATTTGTTCATTCTTCTGGCCAACCATGACATATTCAATATACTTTGCCAACACCATGATTCAACAGCAACAACTCTCTGGTCTTCTATATTCATTATCTAGCTTTCACAGGCATAGAGGCAATTGAAAATGCCTTGGCTTGGATCTTTTGCAGCTGATTTTCCCATTGCAACATGTTGCTTGATTTCTTGACTGCTATTTCCAGGAGATTTGATTGTGCAATCAAGTAAAATAAAATCCTTGGCAACTTCAATATTTTCTGTGTTTATCATAATGTAGATTATTGGTCTCATTGTGAGGATTTTTGTTTTCTTGATGTTGAGGTGTGATCCATATTGAAGGCTATGTTGTTGTTGTTGTTAAGTCATCTTTTATCTTCATCAGTAAGTGCTTCAAGTTCTCTTCGTTTCA
Source organism: Chrysochloris asiatica (assembly GCF_000296735.1). Taxonomy (NCBI): domain Eukaryota; kingdom Metazoa; phylum Chordata; class Mammalia; order Afrosoricida; family Chrysochloridae; genus Chrysochloris; species Chrysochloris asiatica. The sequence continues at coordinate 19,681,230 of NW_006408557.1, forward strand.
GCAAGCAAGGCTGTGCCATCTGCATACCGCAGGTTGTTAATGACTCTTCCTCTAATCCTGATACAGCATTCTTTTACATAAGAATACAGTCCAGTGTCTCGGATTATTTTCCGATTTATTAATATGAAAGGATACCTGGTATGGTGCCATAGGATAAGCATTCAAGGTCAGTTTGAACTGCAAGGCTGGCGATTCAAATCCAGCAGCCACCCCTCAGAAACACTATACAAGGTTGCTTTGTGTTGGAATTGACTCCACACAACAACAAACAACATGAAAGGATATAGCCTTGATACACACCTTTCCTGATTTAAAAGTATGAGTATCCCCCCTTGTTCTGTTTGAATGAGTGTCTCTTGTTCTATGTATACACTCCCCAGGAGTATACATATGTAAGTATTCTGGAATTCCCATTCTTTACAATATTATTCATAATTTGTTATGATCTACATAGTCAGATATCTTTGCATAACCAATGAAAGCACAGGTTACTTCAGACATATTATCAGGAGGGATCAGTCCCTGGAGAAGGATATCATGCTTGGTGAAGTAGAGTATCAACACAAAAGAGGAAGATCCCCAATGAGATGGATCGGCACAGTGACAGTAGCGACTGGCTCAAGCGTAACAATGATTGTGAGGATGGCACAAAACCAGGTAGTGTTTCATGCTGTTGTGCATAGGGTCGCTATGAGCTGGAGCTGACTCCATGGCAACTAACATCAACAAAAACATGTTATTGGTATTCTGTTTCCAACCAACATCCATCTGACATCAGTAATGATATCCCTCCTTTCATGTCCTCTTCTGAATCTGACTTGAATTTCTGGCAGTTCCCTGAAGATGTATTACTGCAACTGTTTTTGTACTATCTTCAGCCAAATTTTACTTGTGTGTGATATTAAGGAT
>NW_006408557.1:19685518-19694486 GCF_000296735.1 Chrysochloris asiatica
GACAGCAGAGTTCCTGCCTTACATGGAGTTCCTGCTGGCCTCTGTGTTATCTATATTCAGGACACTCAATCCAGAAGTAGTTCGTGGGGGCCCTTGATGGAGCTGGTTTCAGTGTCTGTTAGGACCACAGGGAATCAGGGGCAGTATGACTGGTTAAATGCTAGTCTGGTGGCACTGTGGGTTTTGCAGGTCTGGTGCTGAGCCCACTTTAATTCAGGCACCAAGACAGTACATTAAAGTGGTGCAGCTAGCCCCCGCTTCACAATGGCATGACTCCCAACCATGTGGCTTCAAAATCCCAGAGAGCAGGGTCTGCACTAGGGGTGGATGAATGTGGGAGGTGGCCACACTTCTGGTCATCAGGGGAGCATGGGAAAAGCAGAAGAAATTGCACCTTCTCCATCACCTGTGTGAATCTGCTCTGCCAGGTCTCCCTCTGCTGCCAAAGCTACTCACAAGATGGTGAAGCTGCGTCTGACCAGCTGTTCACTAGTCAGTCTTCCTCTCTCACCATCCCTGCTCAGCCTCTTCTCCCAGCAAGCACTCCATCAATCTCTTTAACCTTTCTTCTGAAGTTCATGGTGCCAGAATTGTCATCTGTATCTATTTAATTTTGTCTCCCATATCTTTGTTGTAGAGTGCCTGTGTAGTGTGTCTGCCTAGTTCACCATCTTGCTGGAAGTCTGGTCTGGTTTCTATGTCTTTTCATTTGTTTATCTAAATATGACCTAATTTCACCATCATATTTGATGGTCAATTTTGCTGGTTATAGAATTCTTGGTTGGAATTTTTTTTTCTTTCAGAGTTTTCTATACGTCATTCTACTGACATCTTGCATGCATGATTTCTGCTGAGAAATCAGTTTAGTCTTATTATTTCTCTGTAGGTAACTTTTCCCTTTTCCTGAGCTGCTTTCAGCATTCTTTCCTTGTCTTTGGTTTTGAAATTTTGTTTATAACAGGTCTTGGAGGTTTTCTTTTGGGGGTCTATCCTATTTGGAGTTTGTTCAACTTCTTGAATGGCAATCTTTTTTATCTTTCATGATGGTAGGTAAGTTTTCTTCTAAAAATTTTTGGACAATATTCTCTGTGGGTTTTGTTTTTGTCTTTTCCATTTACATGCATTACTCTTGCTAGTGTCCCACACGAACCTTAAGCTTTCTTTGGATTTTTCTGTGTTGTTTCTGGTTGTTCCTCTAGCAGATGAGTGTTGACAGATTTTTCTTCAAGCTCAGTAATTCAGTCTTCCATGGCTCCAATTTTACTTCTTTGCCCTTTCAGTATTGTATCTACTTCTGAAGTCTTAGTATTAATCTTTTGGCTTTCTGATTGCTGTTTTTGTACAATTCCCATTTTTTAATTTATTTCATCTATTTGTTTCCTGAATTCTAAAGTTTGTCCATGTTTCCCTAGATTTCATCTGCAGCTTTCTTGATCCATTGAAGTTGCCTTATTAGCATTTTTATTAAATTCTTTATCAGGTAGTTCCAATACCATTCCTGGTATTATATTTTGGTCACTTGTTTGAGGCACTCTGTCTTGAAATTATCTGTTTTCTCTGAGACATTGTAGCATCATATTTATATTTGATTGACAATTGTATATTGGTGTTATCAGGCATTTACCACCTGTCTCTCAGTGAAGGTGTTGGAGACAGGAAGTATGAATGTGGCTAGTTATCTGTTCACAGGTTGTAGGGGCACTATTCCTGGTACATGACCCCTGGAAAAGCAGAGGCTAAGCAGGAGGGGGTGCCATGACTGTTGGCTGGTGAGAGTGGAGACTGCTCACCAACTACCAGGAAGGTGTGGGAACAAGAGAGAACTGTACCCTCTTGCTGCCAATCCCCAGTGCGCCCTATGCCTGCAGGCCACTGTATTGACAGCTGCTCACAAAAGCCCAAGTTGGCTGCTCCATTCCTTGCCAGGCCACAACCCACCCATTTTCCTTTTCTCTGTCTTCTCCTGCTCAACCTCCTCTTCAAGTTGATACTCAATCCAACTCTCTGTCCTATGCCCTGATGCATAGGGTTCCAGGAACACCATCCATATTTGTTTACTCAGTCTCTCATGTCTTTCCTGCGGAGTGTTGGTTCAATATGTCTGCCTACTCTGCCATTTTTTCCCCAGCTTCCACACCTTTTATCTTACAAGAGATCGAAGGAGAGAGATGTGAGCAGAGATGGAAAGACCTGGCTACTACCAAGAAAGATGAACTGGGAGCAGAGTACGTCCTTTTGACCCAGCGTCTCTGTCCTAGACACAGGGGAAGACTGATGCAAAGACACATGGAGATATCCAAGGAATGTTGGACTTATCGATGCTGAAAGGAGACAACAGCCTTCCTCCAGAGCCAACAGAGACAGAAAGCCTTTCCCTAGACCTGGTGCCCTGAATTTAGACTTCTAGTTTCTTAACTATGAGAGATTAAATTTCTATTTGTTAAAGTCATCGACTTGTGGTATTTTTGTTATAGCAGTTCTAGATAATTAAGAACAGACAATTAAGCCCAGTTACCTTTTTCTATCTCTGGATTCCCTAACCTAGTGTTCATTCAGTGAACACTTAATGAGCATCTATTATGTGAGTCCATACACTGCAGAGAAGAGAAGATAAAGTCTGCCCTTCATGAGAAGCAGCCAGTGCATCTAAAGCTGAATTCCCAGGCAGAATCATGCCCTGAGATGGGCTATCAGAGAATCCTGCTCCAGCCCAGGGCTTCTCTCTCTCCCCCACTTCCTCCTCATACCCAGCACTGAGCACTCACAGGCTTCATGATCCAGGTGATGCCTGGGTTTTTGCGGAACTCCTCCACAAACAGGTGGTATTCACATGGCATCTCAAAGGTTTTGGGAAAGAAGTCACACTTGGCTGCCTCCAGCTTTCCTGCCTCACGCTCCAGTTGTTTCCGGAACCGCTTTAGGTTCTTCACCATGTAGTTCTTGCGAGTCAGCTGGGCATCAGGGTGGGCAGGCTGTTAGCACTCAAGTTCACAGACCTGCTCTACCTCCCAATTGCAGCCTCCATTCTGTGACCCATAAAATAACAATAGCAATAATAGTAACATTGACTGAGATCCAGCTCTTCTATTAATTATCCTTTACAAGTGAGGAAACTAGAGCTTGAAAATGACCCAGGCCTGTCTGGCTTAGAGGCTCATATTTTTAAACACTAAGCTACACTAACCTTGTAGAACACCCCACTGTTGCCTCCTCCTGTTCCTCCCGGACCTTCTTCCTATCTCTAGACCCCAAATTGTCCAACTTTGAAGTCACCGTAATTCCCCAAGCACTCTGATCCTTTGGTCTTTACACCCCAAACCAGCCAGCCGCTTATAGCTAAATTATAAGCGCTGGTAAAATATAGCTAAATTTAGCCGCTGGTAGCTAAATGACAACCAGCTAGGGACTTCAAATCTCTACCCAAGCAAGTGTACAACTCAGGTCTTAGACCCTTACACTCTCAAATGACTTTGCTTGGTCTAGATATAGTCTGAAAATTCCCCAACCAACATACGCCCTTAAATTCCCTTACGCTTTTCCCATTCTGGCTCTTAAAAACAGTGGATACTGTTAAGTCGGCTCCAACTCATGTTGACTCTATGCATGCCATTGTAGAATTGTGCTCCATAGATTTTAATGGCTGCTTTTGGGGGGAGTAGATTGCAGGCCTTTCTTACAAGGCACCTTTTGGTAGACCCAGACTTCCAATATTTTGGTGAGCAGCCAAGTGCATTAACCATTTACACCATCCAGGAGCTTCCATCTGGCCCTGGGTCTCCCAAACCAGCTCCTGCTCACTACCACACCAATGGCAAGGACTGGCTGCTTCAGGCTCACCTCATAGTGGTTTCGGAAGTGACTGATTCGCACGTGCTCATCCATGTAGCTGTGGTCGAAGTTCTCCCGGAGCCAGCTCACGTCGCACCAGTAGAAATCCCACTCCGCTTCACTTGAAGTGGGGAGCAGGGGATACAAAGGTCATGCCCTTATGACCTCAACACTACTGGAGTTTGAGGCCCAGGGATGTGGTGCTGACGGGGCTTTAGGAAGGCTGCAAGATCTCCTCCAGTGGTCTGAAAGAGGTGACTATGGGCCATCTCTGTCTCACAAACAAGCTCAGCATGAAAACTAGGGAAATGATCCCATAAAAATCCTGGGGCTGGCTTGCAGAATGTGCCCTTTGGTTGTTTAAATATTCCTGAGTATTTTTGTGTACATCCAAAATAAATCAATACAGAACAGAGGGAATAGAAGCAAATATTGTTGTGTTGAATGATGGAGGGGATTGTGATCATTGCAATGAAATGAAATATGAGAGGCTGAGTGTAAACCTGATAGTCTCCCATGTAAACTATCACTCAATTCACAAAAAATCCAGCTTCCTGGTTTCTTGTCAGCTGATCTGGTCACACTGAGTGCCTCCTGGCCTCTATCACCTGGCGTAGGAGTGGTAGGTACCCCTTTAGATCGACTGGCACTCCACAGACCTCAAATCCCACCACGACAACCCAGTCATCTTCACTCCATCATGTAACCTGCCTGCCCCCAGCCCACCCTCCCCACCTCTCCACCCTCACTTATCAAATCCTGGAGTTCAGTAGCAATAGCAAGCCCATGCAGCTCACAAAACCCTTCTTCTCACTAAACCCAGAGCAACCCTGAAAGGTGACTTTGGTCATCCACTAAGTTCTAAAATGCAAAGAGCCTTGCCCAACTAGGTTATGGCAGCATTGGACTCCTATGCAGGCCTCCAGACTCCAAAGGCTGACCCTGTGAATACCATGCACACCAGGGAGAAGGGCAGGAGACCCGACGGAGCTATGAAATCCTGATGCCAGAGATGGGGAACAGGGAGGAGATGCTCAGAAAATATGTGACCATAAAAAAATATGAATGCTTTGCATTTAAAAAAAAAATTAGATATACGAGTGGGATTTTAAAAGTTTGTAGAAACTTCCATAATCTCTTCATTCCATTTTTCTATGAAGTTTGTGAAGCCCCCTGTATATCCATGATTGATTCTGTCTCCAACTCTTGCCCCAAAAGAAATCATACACCTGATTTCTATGCATGCCTTTACAGTTTCAATCCATATAGATGTACATACGTATTCATGTAGTGTGATTATACATGGGGTGACATTATTTACCTTGTTACTAACACTAACACTTATGTCACTTACCACATATTTACATGTCACACACTATAAGTACTTCACAAATGTTGTTGTTATTGTTGTTAAGTGCTGACAAGTCAGTTCCAACCCACAGCGACCCTGTATAGGGTTTCCAAGAAGTGGTTGGTAAGTTTGAACCACCAAACTTGTGGTTCAAATGACTTTGCAGTCCAGCGTGTTAACCCGCAGTGTTACCTTATCCCATCAATCCTCAGAACAACACTAAGTGGCAGGCCCTCTTGTTGCTAAGTGCCTACGAGTCAATTCTGACTCATAGTGACCCTATATAGGTTTCTGAGGAACAGCTGGTGAATTTGAATGGCCCACCTTGTAGCTCCACCCGACCCTATGATCCAGTGTGTATCCTACAGTGCCACACCAAGACTCCAGGCCTCAGCACCATTACCCTCATTTTACAGAGGAGAAAACTGAGGCATGGCGAGGTTAAAGAACTTGCCCATGTTCCTAGAGCTACTAAATGAAAGATGAGGATTTGAGCTCAGACAACCAGGCTTCAGAACCTGAGCTTTGTGCTTGGAGCCAATCCTGTGTCCTTTCACAATTTGCTTTTTTCACTAACCTTTCTACTATCTCTTTTAACTCATTCAACCATTGTATGAACATACCACAGTATATTTATCTATTTTCCTAATAAGAGTGTCTGAGTTGTTTCTTGTTTTCACTATCACAGACAAATGGGGGTGAGTTTTGAGAAATACCTTGGAATAGGTTTGAGGTAAACAGAGAGAAATTAGGAAGCTGCTCCTTTGGGGTGATAGTTGAGTGGGATTTCAGCAGTGTAGAAACAGAAGAGAATCATGTGGTCGATTGTGTTTCCAAAGGAAGCTGGCCACATACAGAAGGCCCTTTGGGTGGCAGCCCCACTGAGGTCCCAAAAGACCCAGCATCAGTGCCAGACTAGTGAGTCTGAAAACACCCTAGGCAAGTTCCACTGTGGAGTCGCCTCCAGCCATCAGCTCTTTCCAGCTGAGCCCCAGACATGGCAAAGCAGAAGAATCCCCACAGTGTCTGTCTGTTAGAAGTCTGGGCCCACAGAGACTGGGAGCACAAGAACATGGCCATTTTAAGCAGCTACGTTTTGAGATTAGCAGCTGGACAGTGTAGTGCTTGGCTGCTAACCAAATGGTTGGCAATTCGAGTCCACCCAGGGGCACCTCAGAAGAAAGGTCTGGTGATTTTGTTCTGACAAATTAGCCATTGGGGTTGCCATGAGTCAGGATCAATTCAATGGCAAAGTAATTGGCACAATGACCAAAAAGTTTGTGTGTTGTGAAAGGTGCTCTTTTTGGAATTTAGTAGAATTGATGCTTCTGAGTTATGGTGTTGGAGGAGAATATTGAAAGTGCCATGGGCTGCCAGAAGAACCAACAGATTTGTTTTGGAAGAAGTGCAGCCAGAGTGCTCCTTGGAGACCAAGATGGCCAAACTTTGTCTCTCATACTTCAAACATATTGTGAGGAGGGACCAGTCACTGGAGAAGGATATCACATTTGGTAAGGTGGAGGGTCAGAGAAAAAGAGGAAGACCCCCAATGAGATGGACTGGCCAAGTGGCAGCATCGATGGACTCAAGCGTGGCAACAGTAGTGAGGTTGGCCCAGGACTGGGCAGTGTTTTGCTCTGCTGTGCATAAGGTTGCTATGAGTTGGTATCGAGTCGATGGCACCTAACAACAACAAGAGGAAGAGAGGACTTATGGGTTGAGGCTGTAGATCAGCACTGGACTTCGAACTACAAGGTCAGCAGTTCAGACTTAGCAGCTGCTCCTCAGAACCGACTCAACAGCCCTTAGCAACAACAGCAAGAGTAAAGAGAACATTTTAAAATCTACCTTTAAATACAATGCTGTCTGGGATAGAATAATGTCCTAACACCTACAAAGAAGACCAGTTCATATCACTGTTATTCAAACTTACTTATAAACCACTAAACCCAGTGATGATAAAATTGAAGAATTCTATCAACTTCTTCAGTCTGAAATTGATCAAACATGCAATCCAGATGCATTGATAATTGCTGGTGATTGGACTGCGAAGGTTGGAAACAAAGAGGGTCAGCAGTTGGAAAATATGGTCTTGATGATAGAAATGATGCTGGAGATCACATGATATAATTTTGCCAGACCAATTACTTCTTTGTTGCAAATACCTTTTTAAAACAATGTAAAAGGCAATTATACAAATGAACCTCAACAGATGGAATACATAGAAATCAAATTGATTACATCTGTGGGAAGAGACAGTAGAAAAACTCAGTATCATCAGCCAAACAAGACCAGGGCAAACTGTGGAACAGCCAATCAATTGCTCATATGCAAGTTCAAGCTGATGCTGGAAGAAATTGAAACAAGTCAACAAGAACCAAAATATGACCTTGAATATATCCCACCAGAATTTAGACTCCATCTCTAGAACAGGTTTGGTGTATTAGACACTAATGACCAAAGATTAGAAGAGTTGTGGGATGACATCAAGAACATCATCCATGAAGAAAGCAAAGGGTCATTAAAAAAGCAGGAAAGGAAGACAAGACCAAAATGGATGTCAGAATAGATTCTGAAACTTGCTCTCTAGCATGGAGATGTTAAAGCAACTGGAAAACATGAAGAAGTAAAAGAGATGAACAGAAAATCTTTAAAGGGCAACCTGAGAAGACAAAGTCACGTATTATAATGAAATCTGCAAAGACCGGGAGTTAGAAAACTGAAAGGAAAACACACACACAGCATTTCTCAAGCTGAAAGATCTCAAGAAAAACTTTAAGCCTTGAGCTGCAATATTGAAGGATTCCATGGGCTAAATACTGAATGAGGCAGAAAGCATCAAAAGAAGATGGGAGGTATACACAGTCACTGTACCAAAAGAAATGATTATTGTTCAACCATTTCAAGAGGTAGCATATGAGCAAGAAGTAAGTGATGGTACTGGCCAAAACCAAGTCTCCAGGAATTGACTGAATACAAATTGAAAAATTTCAACAAACTAATGCAGCGCTGAAGGCTCATTTATGCCATCTCATCTCTACCTAGAAATTTGGAAGACAGTTTCCTAGCCAACTGATTGGAAGAGATTCATATTTGTGCCCATTCCAAAGAGAGGTGAGCAATGGAATGCAGAAATCACCAACCAATATACTGATATCACATGCGAGTAAAATTTTGCTAAAGATAATTCAAAAACAGCTGCAACAGTACATTGACAGGGAACAGCCAGAAACTCACGCCAGATGCAGAAGAGGAAGGAAAGAGGGGCATCATTGCTGATGTCAGATGGACCTTGGCAGAAAGCAGAGGCTATCAGAAAGATGTTCACTGTGACTAGTTGACTATGCAAAGACTTTCCATGGTGTGGATCATGACAAGCTATGGGTAACATCATGAAGAACGGGTATTCCAAAACACTTGAGTGTGCTCGTGAGGAACCAAGAGGCAGTCATTAGAACAGAACAAGGGGATAGTAACTGGTATAAAATCAGGAAAGGTGTGCACCAGGGTTGTATTCTTTCACCATACTTATTCAATCTGTATGATAAGAAAGTAATCAGAGAAGCTGGATTATATGAAGAAGAGTACAGCATCAGGACTGGAGGAAGATTCAACAATTTGCGGTATGCAGATGATACAACCTTGCTTGCTGAAAGTGAATAGGACTTAAAATACTGATAAAGATCAAAGACCACAGCCTTCAGGATGGATTGTACCCTACTGTAATATAAAGAAAACAAAAATTCTCACAACTGGGCCAATAAATAACATTGTGATAAATGGAGAAAA
>NW_006408557.1:19694586-19695314 GCF_000296735.1 Chrysochloris asiatica
ACTAACTTTTTTTGGCATATTCTTTCCATCTTTTTGTGTTATAAATTCTAATCTCTATATGTTAATGAGGCAGAATTAGGGTGGGTTGTATCTTGAGTCACAACCTTATACAAGACAGTCCCAGCCTTGCTTGAGTCACACCTTTTACTTATTAGATAGGCTGGGGGGGAGGGGGGGGTATCTCCATTGTTGGAGATACAAGACGCATATGTCCATCTTTGAGATATGCCTCTTGTAGGAGTTAAGGAGTGAGGGTTACGGTTAAGACTATGGCTAGGTCTAGGATTTTATTTAGTGTTAAGGTTATGACTAGGATTAGGGTTAGTGTTGAGAGTAAGAGTAAGGCTAGGTCTAAGAGTAAGACTTGGTCTAGTTTTCAGGATTACAGTCATGTTTATTTTTATTTTTTCTTGAAATCTACTTGATTTATTCTTCATTTGGAAGTTCTATAACTACATTATTCCCTCTTTTTACTTTATGGTTTTTTGTTGTTATTCTTGCTGTTGCAACAGTAAGTCTGGTTCTCTAGTTTCAGTTTTGTAGGTCTGTTTTTCTTTCACAAATATTTCTATAACTTGATTCAGTCTAGGTGATGTTGTTATGTGTGTTAGTATCAGGTTGTTGTCTGCTGTTCTTAGTTCTCTCTCCAAAGAATACCTTTTAGTATTTTTTTTTATGGTTGGTCTGTGTTTTGTCTTGTTTTAACTTTTTATTGTGAATTGAGTGAA
>NW_006408557.1:19698148-19704893 GCF_000296735.1 Chrysochloris asiatica
AACAATTGTGAGGCTGGTACAGGACTCTGCAGTGTTTTGTCCTGTTGTGCACAGAATCATTATGAATCAGAGATGACTCAATGACACCTAACAACACAACTGGGTAAAGAGTTAAATTGATTCTCAATTCCTTGTGGTTGCTGGACCTGGACCAGTGTTTCTCTTGAATGTTACACCATGCACAGAGGGTCAGGGAAACAGGATCAGCCTTATTGTGGGCCCAGAGATCAAGGACCTCTGATAGCGTAGTGGTTAGGAGTTGGGCTGCTAACCTCAAGGTCAGCAGTTCAAAACTATCAGCCGTTTCACAGGAGAAAGATGAGGCTTTCTGCTCTCGTAAAGATGCAAGCTTTGGAACCCCTATGCAGGGTTGCTATGGGTTGGAACCAACTCCACAGCACACCACCACCACCACCACCACCAGAGATCAGGGTGAGAAGAGGGAACTGAGAAGACACCTTCTAGATACACTACTAGCTAGGCATCCACCTGGGAGAGTCACAACAACCCCAAGAGGCAAACAGGTGGGGATATATCTCAGGTTGGCATTGTGGGTTAATGTGCTTGACTGCAAGGTTGGCTTGAACTGTAAGGTCAGCAGGGCAAGCTCATCAGCTGCTCCTTGGAAACCCTATACAGGGTCTTTATGGCTCAACAGCATTAAACAACTAGGGTTCCTGAAGCTTCCACAAATCTTGCCATATCCTTTACATGGGACAAAGCCATCTTTAAAAGCTTAACAACTGCATACTTATTTTAATGTGGATTGGGGGCAAAAAACACACAAACAGCAAGATAAACATCATACATCTACAAATACCATCATAGGAATATAAATTTAAAGTGCATTCATTGGAACAAAAAATGTGAGAGTGAGTCGGTCTCAAGATAAATACTGAATACACAGCACATGTGCTTAGATGTACAACAGTGATGAAAATGGTAACTGGGTATCACTGGAGTCACAAATAACTGGTTTCAGAGTCACATCGTATTGCCATAGACATATGTCTAGAGAAATGGCTGTGCCCTTTGTGAACCTTCAGATACCAAAAGACACACCTGGAAGGGGTCTCATCCACATGACTTATCCCTCTTCTTATTTTCCCTGGGTATACTAATAGAAAACCATTAGTATCATGCCATACAAGGCACACTAGACCAAGAATCAGGTGTCCTGGTTGTGGTCTTACGTCAGGCACTGATTCCTGTGTGACCTTCCTTGCCTTCCTTCCTCTGGGCCTCAATTTCCCTATGGGGAAATGAAGGAGTAAAATCTTCTGAGGACGGTGGACTTCAATGAACCAAACTGATACTAAATAAATAAAGAAAAAATGGGCAGAGGAAGATTCTTTTTACAAAAGAATGCAACTTTTAAATATAGAAGGAACCAGAGTGTTAAAGAACTACCATTTTTTCAATTACATTATTAATAATAGATTTAGGAAAGAATCTCAATGAATATTAAAACCATTGTGTATAAATTTGTTGGATACAGAATATTTGCATAGTCTCAAAGCATCTGACCGTAAAATACTTTTAAATTACATAGTAAACAAGTTTACAGTAGAGAAATTCGACGGACACCACCTTAACCTAGTTAGTGATTAAGGTTAATAATGCCAGTGAAAAGATGTATCAGCATCAGGAATCCCTCAGTAGGAAGCAGTAAGAAGGTCACAATACCACTATGGAGGTGTTCTTTCCAAAATGCATAACCTCATGATAAGAAAACATGGGACAACCCCAAATTGAAGGACTTTCTATAAAATAACTGACCCATTTCAAGGACATGAAATTTGTTAAATAAAGATTGAAGAACTGTCACAGATTTGTGTTCACTACAGTCACATTGAGGTCTAAGAGCTGAACAGAAAATTTCAAAGACCAGTTCAAGAAGATAAAACCAAATACTATAATAAAATATGCAAAGATTTAGAGTTAGAAAACCAAAAGGGAAGAACACGGTCAGCATTTCTCAAGCTGGGGGAACTGAAGAAAAAATTCAAGCCTCGACTTTCATTATTGAAAGATTCTCTGGGCAAATTATTGAACGATGCAGAATGCATCAAGAAAAGATGGAAGGAATACACAAAGTCATTTATCAAAAGGAAATGGTTAATGTTCAACCATTTCAAGAGGTACCACATGAACAAGAGCCAATGATACTCAGGGAGGAAGTCCAAAATGCATTGAAAGAATTGGCAAACAACAACTATATAAAAATTTAACTCAAAATGGCTCTAAAGTAGGAACTAAATCTATGAAACTCTTGAAAGAAAGCATAAGAGTAAATCTTTGTGACCTTGCATTTACCATAGTCTCTTAGATATAATACCCAAACCACACGCAAACAAAAGAAAAAACAGACAAATTAGACTTCATCAGAATAACACCTTGTACAATTCACAGAATGGCAGAAAATATTTGAGAGTCCATATCTGATTCATTGGCAAAAAACAAAGCTCTAGGAATTGACAGAATACAAATTTAAATATTTCAACATACTGAAGCAGCACTGGAAACATTCACTCATCTATATCAAGAAATTTGGAAGACCTGGCCAACCAATTGGAACAGGTCCATATTTGTGCCTACTCCAAAGAAAGGTGACCTAAAAGAATGCAGAAATCATCAAGGAATATCATTAACATCACATATAAGTGAAAGTTTGCTGAAAATAATTCAACAATGGTTGTTTCAGTACAACTGACAGAAAGCTGCCAGAAATTCAAGCTAGATTCAGAAGAAGATGTGAAACAAGAGATATCATCGCTGATGCCAGATGGCTCTTGACTGAAAGTAGAGACTATCAGAAAGATATTTACTTCTGTGTTATTGACTATGAAAAGGCATTTGAATGTGTGGATAACATTATAGAGAATGGGAATTCCAGAACAATTAATTGTGCTCATGAGGACAATAAACCAAGAGGCAATTTTTCAAACACAACAAGAGGAAACTGAAAGGTTTAAAACCAGAAAAGGTGTGAGCCAGGGTTGTATCCTTTCACCAAACTTATTCATTCTGTATGCTTGACCATATAATCCGAGAAGCTAAATTATATGAAGAAGAACACAGCATCAGGATTGGAGGCAGACTATTTAATAGATACACATACGGCACAACTTGCTTGCTGAAAGCAAAGAGGACTTAGGTACTGATGAAGATCAAAGAATACAGCCTTCAATATGGATTGCATCTCAATGTTACGAAAACAAAAAAACCTTACAAATTGGATCAATAAATAACATCATGATAAACAGAAAAAGAAGTGAGGTTGTCAAAGATTTTCATTTTACTTGGATCCACAATCAATGCTCATGGAAGCAGCAGTCAAGAAATCAAATGATACATTGCATTAGGTAATTCTGCAAAAGACCATTTTAAAGTGTTAAAGAGCAAAGATGTCATTGAGGATTAAGGTGACCCAAATCATGGTATTTTCAATCACCCTACAGGGATGCAAAAGCTTGACAATGAATAAGGAAGACTGAAGAAGAATCGATGCATTTGAATTATGGTCTTAGAGAAAAATATTGAAAGTACCATGGACTTCCCGAAGAATGAGATGAGATGATTTTAGCCATTCTCGAATGATCTAACAATATATCAATTCTAAACATAGAATGCACATTAGATTTGGTTCACAGATCAAGGAGTTTTAGAGCTCTGAGCTATGAGGCCCTTAGAGATTGTCTGGTCAAATCATTTTATCGGATATGCAGATGACAACCCTGTATAGGATTTCCGAGGCTTTAAATCTTCTTGGGAACAAAAAGCCTCATCTTTTTCTCGCTACAATTAAAAAAAAAAAGCAACAGGTAGTAGCAAGGTTGGAGCAGTGGGTTGGGACAATGCTCGTGGGAATGTAAAATGCTGCAGCTGTTTTGGAAAACAGTCTGGCAGTTCCTCAAAAAGCTAAATATAACTAGATTGTTTGTTGTTAAGTGCTGTCGAGTCGGTTCTGACTCATAGCAATCCTGTATAAGGTTTCCGAGGAGCAGCTGGTGAGCTTGAACTGCCGAACTTGAGGTTCAAACTGACCTTGTGGTATTAACCCACAGCACCACATAATTCCACTCCTAGGTATATATACAAGATAAATGAAAATGTATGCACACACAAAAGCTTGTACAATTCATAGCAGCATTGTTCATAATAGTCAAAAGGTGAAAGCAACCAAAATGTCTATCAGCTGATGAATGATGGAGGAATAAAATACAGTATGTTCATACAAAGGAATATTATTTAGCCATAAAAAGAACAAAGTATTAATACACGCTGCAACATGGATGAACCTTGAAAACATTATTAAAGAGACCACAAAGGCCTCCTACTGATTCCATTTATATGAAACGTCCAGAATAGACAATTCTTACAGAGATGGTATCACGCATTGAGTTGTGTCCCTCCAAAATATGTATCAACTTGGCTGGATCATAACTCTCAGTAGCTTGACAGTTACGTAATGATGTAGTTTGGCATTTACCACATGATGTCATCATTCCCCATGCTGTGATCTGGTGTGATTAGTCAATCAGTGGTGAAGGCGTTAGGATGGGATGAAACACCCTTACTCAGGTCACAGACCTGACCAATTATAAAGGGAGTTTCCCTGGGGTGTGGCCTGCATCATCTCTTGTCTCACAAGAGCTAAAAGAAGAGAAACATGAGCAGAGAAGGAAGGACCCAACTACGACAAAGAAAGATGAGCCAGGAGCGAAGTACATCCTTTGGACCCAGGAGCCATATACCAAGAACCTCCTAAATCCAGGGAAAGACTGATGCCAACACACATGGAGATCTCCAAGGAATTCTAAAGCTAGGCCTAAGGATGCTGAAAGGAGACAAGGACCTTTCCCAGAGTCGACAGAAAGAAAGCCTTCCCTCAAGAACTCGTACCTGAATGTGGACTTGTAGCTTCCTAAACTGTGAGGGAATACATTTCTATGTCTTAAACCCATACACTTGTAGTAATTCTGTTAGAGCAGCACTAGATTATTAAAACAGATGAGAAATAGATTAGTGGCTGCCAGGCAATGGGAAATGGCTGCTCATAGGATGGGAGTGATGAAAATGTTTATCATTCATTTGTCATTTCATCCACGTACAGTGGAGAGGAACCTGTACTCTGCAGACCAGGTTTAAATTCAAGCCCCAGCAGGTTTTACTTCTTTGGCCCAGTTTTCTCATCAGTAACATGGGGGTAATAATAGCACCTACTCAGAAGATTTCTTGAGGTCATTGTTGTTGTCACATGCCATGGAGTTGGTACCAACTCATGATGACTCTATGAACAACAGAACAAAACACTGCCCAGTCCTGCGCTAACCTCACAATCATTGTTACTTCTCAGCCCATTGCTGCTCAAGTGTTTAAAGAGTATGTAGTATTGCTAGGATGCTTAGCTATTGATAGGCAGCAAATTTTAATTGAGCTCCATAGCAGAGAGACTGGCTGCTGCCTGCCCATTCCTCATACCCATTCGCTCCATTGTCTGCAGCAGTCTCCACTTTCCCTTGCAGCTAAGTGTGATCATATGACTAAATTCTGGCCTTTTCTTTCCTCCTTCCTACAATTTACTGCTAGGAATATGGCTATAAGACTGGAATTCCACCGTGGCCATGAGGACAAGACCTCATTGATGGAATAGTAGAATGGAAAAATGGAAGCAAATGGGTCCCACATCTCTGTACAGCAGCCATACCACTACTGAACTTCTAACATCTAGAATCAATATGAGAGATAAATGTCAAGCCTATTGAAGCATCTGTCACTTTGAGCCTTTGTTACTTGAATCCAAACCTTAAGTTTAATGGTGCTGCAGGTTAATGGACTGTAAGGTCAATTTGAACTGCAGGGTCGGCAGTTCAATCTCACTAGCCGCTCCTCAGAAACCCTATACAGGGTCATTATGAATAGTAACCTACTCCAAGGCACTTAACAACAACAACAATGTGTCAGACACTGTATGCTTGTTCATCTCAGTATCGTGCAAGCCTGAGAAGAGGAAATTTAATCTTAAAGATCAAGTAACTTGTGCAATGCCACAGAACTAGTAAGTTGCCAGGGGAGAAAGGTCCTTGAGTTGGCCCTCACTAAAAGATTCAAGTCAGTGGGTCTAGAACAAGCATTCCTTATTTCTACTGAGAGCCACAGGACCCTGGCTGTGGAATAGTCAAACTAAACTGGGTTTAATTCCTACTCAAGCATAAGTAAGTACTGTGTGATTTTAGACAACTGGCTTAACACTTCTGAAAATAATCATATATATTGTTGGATGGTTGCAAGACAAGATGGCAACTGTAATGTCCCTGACACATTGTGAGTGTAGAAAAAAAATGTTGGGTCTTGTCATATGCATTTTAGAACAAGTCCCAGAGATCACCCAGGAGAAATGGAAGGAAAACAACTAGAAACAGGAGCCTGTAGGACAGAAGGAATGAGGAATGAGGGTGGGGGTGGGTGTCTTACTCCTTCACTTCCACCCATCCTGGTCTGTGACGGAGGACGTCCATGAGAGTGTTCATAAGGGTGGTCTTGAACCTGATCAATGATCGCTGCTCTCTGAAAGACAAATCAATAGAAAACTTATAAGGGAATGTCAAAAAGTATTACTACAAAATTGTAGAAACCTTTGTTGTTGTTGTTTGCCGTGGAGTCGGTTCCGACTCATAGCGACCCTACACAGGGTTTCCAAGGCTGTAAATCTTTACAGGAGCAGACTGCCTCATCTTTCTCC
>NW_006408557.1:19731744-19733845 GCF_000296735.1 Chrysochloris asiatica
CACAGACAGGGTTATACCTCATGACTGATCTGGATGTTTTTGTTTTCAACGAATGCCACACCATTCCTCTTCAATTTGTCATTTCCAACATAGTAAACCATGTAGTTATAAGATTCAGAATGGCCAATACCAGTCCATTTCAGCTCACTAATGCCTAAAATATAGATGTGTATGCGTTCCATTTAATTTTTAACAATTTCCAGTTTTCCTAGCTTCATACTTCATACATTCCATGTTACGATTTTCAGTGGATGTTTACAGCTGTTTCTCTTCATTTTGAGTTGTGCCCCATCAGCAAAGGTCCTGCAGGCTTTTCTCCCACAGGGCGACTCCATTCAAGTCATCACCATCAACTCCACTCTGAGGAGGCATCTCTTCCCCAGTCGCATTTTGAGTGCCTTCCAACCCGAGAGGCTCAATTTCCGGCACTATATCTGACAGTGTTTCTCTGCTATTCATAAGGTTCATGAAAGTGATGGAAACATCATAAGCAACTTAAAATACCCTTTTAAAGTGAGCTTGTTTTGAATGAGAAGTTCTGTTGTATTTATTGTCAATCCATCCTCTTTATATCTAGATTCTAAATTTTAGAAAACATCCCACACAATGCTCTCTTTGGCCATTAATTTAAATGATGTTGATACAGAATTTCAACCGTTTTAAGGAATTCTTGAACCTTTATCCAAACTGGCATACTGAATAGTTTTTATGGTTCTCAAAAACAAGACAATTTCACAGCAAATTCAATTTGAGGAAAGCTGATTATTACAATTGAATTGAAAGTGAGGCTTGGGCTGACTCTGTCCAAACTCTAAAACATCAAAGCAATTTAAACAATCTAGGGTATCTTTTTACTCAAAATTATTTTAACTTCTTTATAAGAGCTTTGTTTGAAAGCTTAGATCGATGATAATTCTGGTTTGCAATCAAAATGATAGTTTTCAAAGCACTCTTTGTGTCCCCTTAATGATCCAGTTTGCAAGAGATGAGATTTTGGTACTCTCTCAATATTTAGCTCAAAATGTATATGGCAGGAGGAGAGTGTTCCTTGTCAGTTCCCAGTTTACAAACACTGCAAACACTGTCATCAGCCAAGTCAATATCTACAAAGTGCTCATCTTCGTGTGTAGTGCCGCATCCGACCCCATCGACTCCACCAGCCGCAGCAGTGGGTTCTACACAGCTTGGGCTCGCCACTCTTTTTTTTTTTTTTTTTTTAAGGTTTTTATTGTGACTTGAGTGAAAGTTTATAGGGCAGATCATCAGTTTTATATTCAACAAATCATACACATTGTTTCATTACAAAGATTATAATCCACTCCATGTACCATCAGTTAACAGTATTTCTCTGTATTCACTTTAGCTCTTAAAAAACAAACAAACAAACAAACTCAGCATATTTAAAATTTACACCACGAAAGGGCACATTCTGCAAGTCTGCCTCCTGGCTGCCATCTCTTAGTCCCTCTCTTTCCAAGAATCTAGAGTATTCAGCTGCTCCTCTACTCTCATCTTCCATTTTTATAACACAATTTAAGGAAGTGATATAGACCCAAATCTGTATTGTTAGAGTATTTTCTTTAAACTGAGAACTGGATCATGAGTAGCACAGTGACATGCTATAAGTTCTGTACTGCAAGCCACAAAGTCCGCGGTTCGAGTCTGCCATCCACTCTGCAAGATAAAGACGTGGCTTTCTGCTCCTGCAAAGATTTTTAAAGCCTGGGAAACCCTACACAAGGTTGCTATGAGTCGAAACAGATTTCAAGGCATTTTAACAACAAGTAGTTAAGATGGGAAGAGGAAGGAAACGAGGGTAAACTGCTACAATTTGATGAACTTGACCTATACTCATGGAGGTAATAGCTCAAAATACCAACGGAGAGGTAAGGAGTCTTCACATTAAGTATCAATGCAATCCCCTCTGTATACAGAGTAGATAGGGATGGGCAACTTAGACATTAGATACCTAAAATGAGGGGGCAATAAAGGCACAAAGTGACTGGCTTACAAGTTTTCAAGAGGGAGTTTGTTTAAGAATGTGTGAGGGAAGTAGAGTCCTCACTGAATAGTTTTCATCTTGTCAGTGAAAGGATATGGG
>NW_006408557.1:19734640-19737111 GCF_000296735.1 Chrysochloris asiatica
GGTTCCGACTCTTAGAAACACTGAATAGTGTTTCTGAAGCTATAAGTCTTTACCGGAGCAGAACGCTTCATCTGTCTCCTGTGGAATAGCTGGTAGTTTTGATCTACTGACCTTGAGGTTAGCAGCCCGACGTAACCACTATACTACCAGAACTCCTTATAATCTCTCTAGTGGGAAAGAAAGACGATAAACAATTAATCACATGAATCAACGCGATACAAACGCAAAGTTCAGAGAACTCTGAGAACGGGTAGTCATTTTTTGTTGGCAATGGGAGTTAAAGAAATGGAGGTGCCCCTCATGAGAGGTGAAACACGGATACGAAGCAGGTTGGAGTGGACGAGCTGGATTCCAGAGAAGTTCATTTCCCTTCTTTGGGTCTCATTTTTAACACTCTTACAATGGGGGAGTTGGCCTGTGAATTCTAGAGGGCAGCGGTTTGTCTCATTCACATCTGTACCCCCGTTGTCCAGCACTGTATTAAGCTTAGCAAGGCCATTAGTGTTTTCTTGATGGATGGTTAGATAAGTGGGCGGGTGATATGATAAGTGAATCTCTAAAAGCTTTCCAGGTCAGAAAATTCAGAAATTCTGCATTTCCCCCGGGATAACAGAAATCGCCACTCCTGCTCAGAACCCCGCAGCCTTTAATTTCCCACCAACCAACCCCGTTCCCGGCACACGCGCAGTAGCTCCGATGGCGCGTGGCATGCCGGGATTTATAATCTTTCCCGTGTCCGGCGTTTTCTTCTCCCTCAACCGGAATCCTTCCACGACGACCCCCAATTTCAGACTCCTTCAGCGGCCTCCCTCCCTCGCTCCCTCTAAAGCATCTGAATCAGGTGTTAGTCCTACCTTAGGTCGTGACATAACAAGACCTCTGCCAGAGCCCGATCAAAACCGCCGCTGCGCCAGGTGCGAACTTGTGCGTCCAGTTGCCAAGGCGACGGAGGAGGGGCCCAGATCTGCCGCTCTGATTGGATGAGCCAAGGACCTGCCCCTTCCCCTCCTACTTCCCACCCCGCGAAGTGTGCTCTCTGCCGCTCTGGCTTACAGGAGGGTCTTGTGTGTCCTGGGTCCTGGCCTCCTCGACCTCTTAAATTTTCCTCTCCTGGCCCACCACTCGGCGACCCTGGGATGCAACCTCCAAAGGCCGGTAACCACCACAGACACTGCCCAGACACACTTGCCGCTGCACCTCGCTTGGCCTCAGTGCGCTGCGTGTGAAAAGGTAGTAGATTTGGGTAAATACAATTGGAACCCGTTTCTTTACTCAGGTTACTTGACTAACTGGTAATGTGGCCAGTCACTTCTCTTCCTCAGTCACTCACTAGTGCTTAAGTACCAACTTCGTGCCAGGACTCACCTGAACACGTGCAGCAGTCTCCTGACCAGTCTGCTAGTATCCACCCTTAGACCCTGTTCACTCCCATTCATTCTCTGCACTGCAGCAGTAAGGCCAAACCTAAGGAAACCCAATTGCAATCCAGTGGATTCCAACTCAAAATGACCACATGCAAGGTTTCCAAGACTGTAAATCTTTAAGGAGTTCTCGTGTGGCGCTGTGTGTTTAATGCACTGAACCACAAGATAGGTTTGAACTGCAATGTCAGCGGTTCAAATTCACCAGCAGCTCCTCAGAAACCCTATACAGGGTCTCTATGGGCCAGAACGGACTCTACGGCACTTAACAACAACAGCAAATCTTTAAGGATACAGAAAGCCTCCTCTTTTCTCCCTCACAGTGGCCAGTGGATTTGAACGGCTGACCTTTCAGTTAGAAGCCCAATTTGTAACCCACCATGCCATCAGAGCCAGTTGTTGAAGTGCCATCCTGTTGGTTCCAACTCATAGGTACTCACCCTGTCTGTATAGGGTTTCCAAAGAGCAACTGATGGGTTAGACCTACTTACCAGTGCTTATCCTCCAGTGCCACACCAGGACTTCACCTGAGCTAGGTGTTATTAAGTGCCATCAAGTTGATTCATCTCACCACAACCCTGTAATAGTGTTTTCCAGGAGTGGTGGGTTTGAATCGCTGATCATACAATTAGCAGTCCAGCACTATCCTACAGTGCCACACCAGGACTCCACCAAAGCCAGTGTTGTTGTTGTTGTTGTTGTTAGGTGCCATTGAGTTGGTACAAACCCATAGTGACCTTATGCACAGCAGAATGAAACACTGCCCGATTCTGGGCCAACCTCACTTCTGTTGCCACGCTTGAGTCCATCGATGCTGCCACTTGGCCAGTCCATCTCGTTGGGGGTTTTTCTCTTTTTCTCTGACCTTCCACCTTACCAAACATGATATCCTTCTCCAGTGACTGGTCCCTCCTAACAATATGTCCAAAGTATGAGAGACAAAGTTTGGCCATGCTGGCCTCCAAGGAGCACTCTGGCTGCACTTCTTCCAAAACGGATCTATTGGTTCTTTTGGCAGCCCGTGGCACTTGCAATATTCTCCTCCAGCAC
>NW_006408557.1:19737521-19740175 GCF_000296735.1 Chrysochloris asiatica
GCATATCGCAGGTTGTTAATGAGTCTTCCTCCAATCCTGATGCCATGTTTTTCTTCATAGAACCCAGCTTCTCGGATTATTTGCTCAGCATACAGGTTGAGTAAGTATGGTAAAAGAATACAACCTTGTCGCACACCTTTTTAAATTTTATATCATTCAGTGTTCCCATGTTCTGTTCGAACAACTGCTTCTTGGTCCATGTATAGATTCCTCATGAACACAATTAAGTGTTCGGGAATATACATACTTCGCAATGTTGTCCATAGCTTGTCATGATCCACACAATCGAAAACCTTTGCATAGTCAATAGAGCACAGGTAAACATCATTCTGATATTCTCTGTTTCCAGCCAAGATCCATCAGACATCAGCAATGACATCCCTCGTTCCACGGCCTCTTCTGAATCCAGCTTGAACCTCTGGAAGTTCTCTGTCAATATATGATTGTAGCCATTTCTGTATTACCTTTAGCAAAACTTTACTCGCATGGAATATCAAAGAGATTGACCGATGATTTCCGCCTTCCGTTGGGTCACCTCTCATTTGAAGGGACACAAATATGGATGATAGTTGTCTTCTAAATTTCTTGGCAGAGATGAGTGAGTGCCTCTTGTGCTGCCTCACTTTCTTGAAAGATTTCAATTTTTATTCCATTAATTCCTGGTGCCTTGTTCTGTGCCAATTCCTTTAATGCACCTTGGACTTCCTCCTTCAGTATCATTGGTTCTTGATCAATGCTACCTCTTGAAACAGTTAAACATTAACCAGTTCCTTTTGGTACAGTGACTCTGTGTATTCCTTCCATCTTCTCTTGATGCTCTCTGCATCATTCAATAATTTGCCTAGAGAATTTTTCAAGAATGAAAATCGAGGCTTGAATTTTTTTCTTCAGTTCCCCCAGCTTGAGAAATGCTGAGCGTGTTCTTCCTTTTCGGTTTTCTGATTCCAGATGTTTGCACATTTTGTTGTATATTTGGCTTTATCTTCTCAAGCTGATTCGGTGTCATTAAATTGGTTCCAACCCACAGAGACCTGATGCCCAACAGAACCAAACACTGTTTGGCCCTGCACCATCTTCACAATGATTGGTAAGCTTGAGCCTATTGCTGTTGACACTGTGCCAATCCATGTCGTTGGAATCTTCCTCTTTTTCACTGACTTGCCACTTTCGTGAGCATGATGTCCTTCTCCAGGGACTGGAGTATGAGAGATGAAGTCTCATCATCCTGGCTTCTAAAAAGCAGTCTGGCAGCACTTCTTCCAACACAGATATATTTGTTCTTTCCAGCCAGTTGGGGTTTTTGTTAAGTTCTGACTCATTAGCTACCCTGTATTGTGCTTCTGAGGAGCAGCTGATGAGTTTGAACCTTTGACCTTGAGGTTCAAACAGACCTTGTGGTCCAGTGCTTACTCTCCGGTGCCACATCAGGACTCCCTTCTAGTCAGTGGTGGTTATGATTATGTGCCATGGAGTCGATTCTTGTGCCGTGGAGTCGATTCCAACTCATAGTGACCCTGTATGGGATTTCTGAGGCTGTAAATCTTTACAGGAGCAGAAAGCCTAATTTTTCCTCCCGAGGAGCAGCTGGTAGATTCGAACTGCTGATCTTATGGTAGCAGCCCAACTCATATCCCACTAATTGTTGCTGAGGGCGCTTGAGTCGGTTCCAACTCATATCAATCCTGTATAGGGTTTTCGAGGAGCAGCTGGTGGGTTTGAACTGCCGACCTTGTGATTAGTAATCCAGGGGTTCAGAGGCAAGTCTTACCATGTTTCTTCCCCACATCTAGCCTTCCCTGGCTTCTTATCGTAGTTAAGTACTGAAGGAATTCCTCACCTGACTAGCAAGGCCCTGCCTGGTCTGATGCCTGAGAATTTTGCCAGACTCATCTCTCCTACTGTTTGCCCCCAGCTCTCCCCAGTCCAACCTCTGACCTATCCGCTATTCATTTGACTCTTATCCCCTCACACACCCTTATAAACACACAAAGACCTCAATGTCTGTTAAACCCTTGAAGTTCCCTTTGCTGGTAGTTCATAATGCAGTGGACAAGGTCAGTTTGAACCACAAAGTCAGCGATAACACAGGCGCTCCTCAGAAACCCTTCACAGGGTCGTTGGATGGCACTTAACAACAACAATCTCCAGAGTTCTGGTGTGGCGCTGTAGGATAAACACTAGACTCTAATCACAGGGTGGTGGTTCAAACCCACCAGCTGCTCCTCAGAAACCCAATACAGGGTCTCTATGAATCGGAACCAATTCCACGACACCACCCAGATCTCAGATTGCATTTCATCTTTCTTTAAGCTCTAGTGTTCCCTTCCAAAAGCACCAAGAAGGTATAGACCAAGTCTGTTTTTATTTCTCACTGTCTTCCCAAAGCAAAGTTCCTGGCACTTGGTAGATGGGCAACAATGTTTATTGAATGAATGAACAAATTAGGGCACATTAATTAAATGGGTACTCAAATGTATAGTTACAAACTGAAACAAAAACACAAGAAACAATTATATTTATCGTCTTATGGGGGAATCTGACCTAAATTGGTAGAAGACTTGAATAGACTAATATCATTTAATGAATGAAAACACTATTTACAAGCTAGGTTTTCCCTGAGAAGCAGGCAATAAAGGCACGAAGTGACTGGCTTA
>NW_006408557.1:19741785-19744376 GCF_000296735.1 Chrysochloris asiatica
CTCTCAGACTTGGACATATTATCAGGAGGGACCAGTCCCTAGAGAAGGATATCATAATTGGTAAAGTGAAGGATCAGAGAAGGAGGAAGACCCCAAACTAGATGGATTGGTACAGTGGCAGCAGCAATGGGCTCAAACAGCAATGATGGTGAAGTTGGTACAGGACCGGGTGATGTTCTGTTATGTGTAGGGTTGCTATGACTCAGTACCAACTCGATGGCACCTAACAACAACAACAACATGCTGAGCAAATAATTCGAGAAGATGGATTACATGAAGAAAGCATGGCATCAGGATTAGAAGACAATTCATTAACAACTGGCAGATGATACAACTTTGCTTGCTGAAAGTGAAGAGGAATTAAAGTACTTACTGATGAAGATCAAAGACTACCCCCTTAAATATGGGTTGCGCCTTGATGTTGTTGTTATTAGGTGCCATAGAGTCGGTGCCGACTCATAGCATCCTTATGCATAGCAGAACGAAACACTGCCCAATCCTGGGCCAACTTCACTGTTGTTGCCATGCTTCAGCCCATTGATGCTGCCACTTAGCCAATCCATCATGCTGGGGGTCTTCCTCTTTTTCTCTGACCCTCTACCTTGCCAAACATATCCTTCTCCAGCAACTAGTCCCTCCTGACACACCTTATGAATAACAACTTGATGTAAAGACTACAAAAATCCTCGCCACTGGACCAATAAATAACATCATGCTTTTTGTTGTTATTAAGTGCCATCAAGTTGGTTCTGATTCATAGGGACCCTATATAGGGTTTCTGAGGAGTGAGTTGAATTTGAACCACCAACTTGATGGTTCAAACCGACATTGCGGTCCCTGGACTCCACACCAGGACTCCAACATCATGATAGTTATGCATAGTGTCACTATAAATCAGAATCAATTCCATGGCACTCACCACCATCATACATGGGTGCCATGTACCTTATTTACTTTATTAGCAAGCTATCCAATGCCTTGGTGGGCCAAAACCTCACATTGCATAAACCTACTGAATCATGTGTAAAGGAGTCCTGGTGTGGTGTTGTAGAATCAGCACTGGACTGCTTACCACAAGGTTGGTTGTTCAAATCCACCAGCTGCTCCTTGGAAATCCTATACAGATTCACTATGAGTCAGACCTGGCTCAAGGGGCTTCACAACAACAATGCCAGATCTTGTGAGTCCTGGTGTGGAGCTGTAGGATAGGCACTGGTTCAGACCTACCTGCCACTCCTCAGAAAACTTATACTGGGTGGCTATGAGTCAGAACTGACTGGATGGCACTTAACAACAACAACCCAGTCATTCAGTCATTCAGTCATTCAGTGGGGGCTAATGACTGGCTGAAAGAGCCATATTAAGTAATTTACTGCTTCACACTCTCCTAGACCTTTCAACAGGAGCATGGCCCTGCCAATACCTTGATTTCATCTCAGTGTAGCTGATTTCAAACTTCTGACCTTTAGTATTGTAAGAGAACACAAGTGTGTTGTTTTAAGCTACCAAGTTTATGGTAATTGTTACAGTAGCAATAGAAAACTATATGTCCCCAGGGCTCACTTCAGACTTCTGATGTACAAAACTGTAAGGGAAAAAAGTGCTGTTTTAAGCTCTAGGATAATCTCCTTTATTAGCATTTTTGGTGCTATCTAGGGAGTGGAGCATCCTAAGAAATTCAAATGGTTTTGATGCAATTTTCTGTGTATACCTTGGTGTCCAATAAAATTTGTTGAATGGATGAATAATTCTGCTTTTTGTTTTTGTAGCTCAAAGTGATCTTCAAGGCAGGGAAACTGGGACTCATCCTAGAATTCCTTTCTTTCCCCCATATCCAATCTATCTGCTAAGTCTGGCCCCTTCTTTCCAGCATCAGTGGGCTCCCTGCTTTGCCCTCGAATCAACACTCTAGATAGGGCCAAAGTGATCGACTAAAATGTAAATCAGATGACATGACATCCCCAATTCAATTGTCCCATGGATTTTCCATCATGCGGATAAAAAGAACCTAAACTCTCAATCCTGACCACCTGTGGTTCTGCCCACTTGGCTCCCCACTCTCCTCTTGAGCCTCATTTCTTACCACCTCTCTGGCTGCTTCCCTCCCCCTCCACTTCCCCAGGCTATGCCAAAAGTCAAATTTCTCCCATCTCAAGGCCTTTGCCCATGCTATTCATTTGGCAGAAAACACTCTTTCCACTTTTATAAAGCGGATTCTTTTCATGCATCAGCCCTATTCAGAAAGGTTCTGCCCCTCGTCCAAGACCCCATTTGTTTCCTGCATAGAAAACTGTGATCATTTGTAAATGATCCATTATGTGTCCATTGTTTCTTTTTGTTTTGCTTCGGTTGTCCATTACAGTGCTACTAGCTATATACAATTTTGTTTTCTTTATATTGAGATGGATTGAGATGGGCTTTGGTCTTTGATCTTCATCAGTGTTGTTGTTAAGTACCATGGAGTCAGTTTCGACTCATAGTGACCCTGCACAGGGTTTCCAAAGCTGTAAAACAAAGAGGAATTAAAATATTTACTGATGAAGATCAACAGTCTTTGATCATCAGTAAGTATTTTAATTCCTCTTTGTTTT
>NW_006408557.1:19745181-19746513 GCF_000296735.1 Chrysochloris asiatica
ATGACACCTAACAACAACAACCACATATGGCTATTAAACTCTTGAAATGTGGCTCTTCTGAACTGAAATGTACTACAAGTGTCCTGGTGTGGCACTATGGGTTAATGTGCTGCACTGCAAGGTCAGCAGTTCAAGCTCACCAGCCGCTCCACAAAAGCCCTATACAGGGTCACTATGGGTCAGAATCTACTCAATGGCACTTAACAACAACAAATGTAAAATTCACACTAGATTTCGAAGACTTGAGACAATTAAAAAGATATAAAATATTTCATTGTTGTTGTGAAGTCGTTTCCTGGGAGCTGCTGGTGGGTTTCCACTGCCAACCTTGTGGTTAGTAGTCCAGTGCTTATCCTACAGCACCACACCAGGACTCCAAAATATCTCCTTAATAATTCTTAAATATTGATTACATGTTGAAATGAGAATATTCTGGATGTATTGGCTTAAGTAAAAATAGTATTAACAATAAACAGTTTAAATCTTTTTTAACATTGTTGTTGCTGTGAAGTGCCATTGAGTTGGTTCCAATTCATAGCCATCCTGTATAGGGTTTCTGAGGCTTTAAATCTTTGCAGGAGCAGAACACCTTATTGTTATCCCTCCGAGTGACTGGTGGTCTTGAACCACCAACCATGTAGTTCCCAATCCAGTGCTTACCCTACAGAGCAATGTAGCTACCAGAACATGTAAAATTACCTATATTGCTCCCATTATATTTCTGTTAGGCCAGAGCTAGTCTAGTCTATAAGCCAATGAAAGGAAGAACCATTTCCTATCTTGCTTGCTCATTGTTGTGACTCTAGTATCTAACATATAGTAGGTGCTCAGTTAATAAGTATTGAGTAATTTGATTTTTATGATCATTCTGGACATAGAAAGAATTGAAACAGATGGTTCTGTGTATACTGTAAACTCAAAGAATGAAGAAACATGAAAGTGATCACTTTTTCAAACAGTTTCTATCCACTGTCCCTGTCCTGCTCCATACTAACATTTGTACCACAATAGAGATGGGAGAATAAGAGTTCATGGGAGGCCAAAGCAGGTGATAGGAGAGTAAGAGGTTGATGGAGGGATGGGGTGATGGAGGGTAGGGGAGCAATAGAGGGATGGCAGATGAGAGAGCGGGATGGGATGGTGGAAGGGTGAAAGTAATGTCTACAAGGAGAGCTGGTTTGACTGCCTCTATTGCAATCCTGTAGACCAGGTAGGGTACCTTTTTTCTGCCAAAATTTATAACATTATTCACGGGTCATACAAAATGATCAACATAAAAATTAGCCTCTCAAGGCTACCTGAGGAGCCTCTGCATTATGTAAGATCATAGGT
>NW_006408557.1:19748078-19763680 GCF_000296735.1 Chrysochloris asiatica
TCTTTCTCCTGCGGAACAGCTGGTAGTTTCGAACTGCTGACCTTGTGGTTCGCAGCCCGATTCGTAACCACTACACTACCAGAGCTCCTTAGACCATCGATTACTCATATGCAAATTGAAGTTGAAGCTGAAGAAAATGAAAACAAGTCCACGAGAGCCAAAATATGACCTTGAACATTGCATAAAATGTATCAAATGGAAGTCTAGTATGCTGTGTAAACTTTTACCTAAAACATAATGAATATTATTTAAAATAAATCAATAAATAAGGGGTTACTATTAGCTCCTCCTTCCTAAGGTTTAATAAAAACAATACCTAGTCTTCTCTAGCAGTTTGCCCTGTAGCCATCAAGGCAAGAAAAGTCAGCTCATCGGGATAAACCCCTTTCTAAGACTGAAACTCAAAGGGAACACACGAACAGTCTTGTACGCTCGCTGGTGACTGCCCTGGTCAACTTGTGAGTAGAAGAGGGGGAAATGCAGCAAAAAAGACATGGGCTGAGAGATTCCATGGACCCTGATGATCTTGAGATGAGAGAGTGAAGAGGGTGGGTTGGCTGGTTTGAAGTTCAGG
Organism: Chrysochloris asiatica; assembly: GCF_000296735.1. NCBI lineage: Eukaryota > Metazoa > Chordata > Mammalia > Afrosoricida > Chrysochloridae > Chrysochloris > Chrysochloris asiatica. Next base: position 19,748,653 of record NW_006408557.1, read on the forward strand.
GAGATGTGTGAACTCCTGAGCCTGACCTAACCACTGGGGACTAGAGTAAAGAATGAAGCAGCCAGGTGGTCTGAAGAGTGGGGAGGTGTGCGAGAACTCCTAAACTTGCAGACAGGACCCATTTTAATGACCTAACTTGGATGACTTGCTGACCAGAATTCAACCAGATGAGATAAAGAAGTATTATACAGGGAGCAAGCGTAAATTGCTGCAACCTAATCAACTGGACTTTTGCTTATAAATGAGGTTGCCCAAAATTCCAACCAATTAGGGAAGGATTCTACATAGCAAGGATCAGGCATGTCCTCAGTACACTGAGTTGATGGGGACAGGCAACTTAGACTTTGGCTATCAAAATTGGGGGGCTATAAAGCACGTAGTGGCTGTCTTACAAGGTTTCATGAGGGTTCTTAGTGTCAGAACGAGGGGAGTAAAACAGAAACCCTACTGAACAGTTTTCCTCTTATCCAGATGGGTTGGGTGATGAGGAGGATAAGATGTTATTATTCAATTGCGAGTAATTGTTTTCAGCTCTAATGGCGATTGTCACAACTGTAAATGTAGAAGAGGTGCAACTAAAAGGGGGAGCAGTTAATCTGTCATTTCAGAAGCAGAGGACCCTAGGACCACCAAGAGGGAGGAACATGCGAAGAACGAGGGATTCTAAGCAGAAAAGCAGTAACAGCCGAGATGGTGGCAGAGGCGATAGCATGGAGAGACGGAGCAGCAAACTGAGAAAGGCAGGAAGCTGGCTTGCAAAATGTGCTATTTGGACATTTAAATAAGTATATATGCACTTCAAAAAAAAAAAAAAAAAAGAGGTAAATACGGTTGGCTAAGGGTACATAGTTATATGAAGAAAAATGTGGCATCAGGATTGGAGGAAGATCATTAACAACCTGAGATATGCAGATGATACAACCTTGCTTGCTGAAAGTGAAGAGGACTTAAAACATTTACTGATGAAGATCAAAGAGCACAGCCTTCAGTATGGATTACAACTCAATGTAAAGAAAACACAAATCCTCACCACTGGACCAATAATCAACATTCTTATCAACGGAGAAAAGATTGAAGTTGTCAAGGACTTCATTCTTCTTGGATCAACTATCAACACTCGCGGAAGCAGCAGTCAAGAAATCAAATGGCAAATCTGCTGCACAAGACCTTTTTAAAGTGTTGAAGAGCAAAGATGTCAGCTTGAGGACTAAGGTGCGCCTGACCCAAGCCATGGTATTTTCAATAACCTCATATGCATGCGAAAGCTGGACAGTGAATAAGGAAGACCAGAGAATTGATGCTTTTGAGTTATGGTGTTGGAGGAGAATATTGCAAGTGCCATGGGCTGCCAAAAGAACCATTAGCTCTGTTTTGGAAGAAGTGTAGCCAGAGTGCTCCTTGGAGGCCAAGATGGCCAAACTTTGTCTCTCATACTTCAGACATATTGTCAGGAGGGACCAGTCACTGGAGAAGGATATCATGCTTGGTAAGGTGCAGGGTCAGAGAAAAAGAGGAAGACCCCCAACGAGATGGATTGGCCAAGTAGCAGCATTGATGGACTCAAGCATGGCAACAGTAGTAAGGTTGGCCCAGGATTGGGCAGTGTTTCGTTCTGCTGTGCATAAGGTCGCCATAGGTAGATTCTGACTCGATGGCACCTAACAACAACAACAACAAAGGTGCATGGAGGAGACTGTAATCCTTACAATGATTTGCTGAATATAAGGTTGATGATCTGCCCTGGAAACTTTCACTCACTCAATCAATACACAATAGAAGCTTTTGAAAAGACAAAAAAAAAAATTAGCTTGCTCTATTTGGTCAAACATTTAATCAACTCACCCCTAATGTGAGGGCTGGAGTCCTTGTGTGGTGCTGCAGGGTAATGCATGTACCGCAAGCTCGGTTTGAACCACAAGGTCGGTGGTTCAAACTTACTGGCTGCTCCTCGGAAACCCTATGAAGGGTGGCTATGAGTTGTAACCAACTCCACAGCACTAAACAACAGCAACAATGCGATGGCTGCAGTTCTGGTGTGCCGCTGTGGGAGAAAGCACTGGACCGTCAAGGCCAGTTTGAACCATAAGGTTGATGCTTCAAACTCATCAGCCGCTACTTGGACATCTTATACAGGGTCACTATGAATCAGAACCAACTCGATGGCACTGAACAACAAAGTGTGATGGCTGGAACTGCAGTTGCCTTGGCAGAACCAGACTAAATGATTTGGGGGGCCTTTTATGGCCCGTGGGCCAGACGTTCCCCACCCCTGCTCTGATGGTGGTGTTATGCCCCGCATAGGGTTTCTGAGGCTGTAAATCTTTATGGGAGCAGAGGAACTGCTGACCTTTAGGTTAACAGCCTGTCTCGTAACCACTCCACTACCAGAGATCCTTCCACCCCTGCTCTCCACACCAGGACTCCTAGGAAGTGCTTATTGTGACTCTTAGTCACAATTATTTAATATTCTTCAGCTTTGATGCTAATAGCTAGAAAGGGTCCTCATTTGAGATCTACAGATGAGTAGCTGTTGAGACCTACAAATGGAGTAGCTGAGGCCCCAAAGGAACTTGTCCAGAATCACTCAGCAAATCTAAAGTGGAATGGGGCCTCACACCTTGGTCTCCAGACTCATCTTCCAGGACTCTTGCTTCTAACTACATCCTATTATAGTCATTTTAGTCCTGGGTATTGGAGACCTTCCACAGCTGTGCCTCTGTCCTCTCCCCAGCCCCACCACCACCCCCATCACACACACACACACACACACACACACATTCACTTCTGCTTCCTTGGAGTCCCTAATAACAGTTGTCTGAGCCCAGAAGAGCTGACCCAGTTGTCAGTATCCTCATGGGCCAAAGTGAATTGAAAGAAGAGCTAAATAGATGGATAGATTCGGTGGGTGGGTGGATGGATGGATGAATGAATGAATCCGAGGGTGGGAGGAGGGATGCTGACTGGGGGACCAAGGACGCTGGCTGAATGGTAGGAATGACTGCGTGGGCTAGAGGAAGAATGGGTGTAACAAATGAGGAGTTACCCACTTCAGAGTCTAAAGAGCAGAAGGCCCTTCTTGATCAAAACCCTGTCCCCATTCAAGTTTTTGCTGAAAAGCCAAGGTCAGAGAAACTAGGGACCTTGTCTCAGGGTCCACAGAGAGGTCCAGGCAGAGCGGGAACTGGGATCCCAGTCTCCGCACCCCTCCCCCCGCCCCACCCGCGCCTGACGGTGCCAGGGTGGGAGGAGCGCCCCCGCCCCCCACTCCGGAGGTGGCGGCCCCACGCGGCCCCAACAAGCTGCCGTTGTCCCGCGGGCCGTGGGCCCGGCACACTGGGGCTTTGTCCGGCCCCCGCCGCGACCCACGGGCCCCCACATGACCGAGGGGGTAGGAGGAGCCTGCGGCAGTGGTGGCAGTAGCGGCGGCGGCGACTCCACCATCATTTCCCTCCCTGGCCCAGGGACGGCGGTCACTGGCAGCGGCTGGGCAAAATTGGCCAGGGCCGCAGGCGCCGGGCCACCCCCGTTCCTCGCCAGGCTGCAGGCACCGGGCCCGAGCCAGCAGGGAAGCTGGGACTCGAACTCTTTCCGGGAGGCAAGCTGGGCGTGCGCCCGGACCCCCGCCCCGGGGATCATGGGAAATGGCATGACCAAGGTAGGGGCGGGGACTTCGCCGCCCTCGCCTGGTCGCCCCCCGCTGCGCACCCTGGTGCTGGCTACCTCTATCTGCCTGCTTCTGACCTTCTGGGTCTCACTCTTCTCTTTCTGAATCTCCGGGTGTCTCTTGCCTTTCTCTCTCTCCTGCTCTCTCACCATGTGTATCTGTCTCTTTCTGTCTTATCTCTCTGTGGCTTTCTCTCTTGCTGTGTCTGTGGGTCTGTGTCTCTGTCTCCCTGCCTCTGACTCTGGACTTTCTCCCTGGGACTGTTTCTCCGTCTCTCCCTGTCTATGAGACTTCCTCTGCCTCTGCAGGTCCCTTCTTCACCTGTCTCTGCTTTCTTGCCTCTCTCCCCCGGAGAATTTCCTGCCACCCCCTTGGCAAGTCCACCTCTCTCCTAGACTGCGCCTCTCTGCTCCCCCCACCCTCTCCTCAAGTCTTGTTGCCCCTCCCTCCCCTTCCTCCTTTGACTCCCTCCTCTTCCCTTCTCACCCCTACCCAAGCTCATCTCCCTGATGCCCTCCTTGTGGTTGACATGCCCTAGCACCTGCCTCCCCAGAGCCCCAGACCCCAGAAGGGGGAGGGGGTTACTTAGAGCCTCAATACCCTTGGGGGGTAGGGAGGGGCTGGGGGTTGGGAAGAAGGGAACTGACCCCACACAGACAGGGCCTGTCTTTCCTGTAGGTACTTCCTGGACTCTACCTCGGAAACTTCATTGGTGAGCACTGCCCACTGTCCCAAGGCCATGGCACTTGGCCTGTCCCAGACTGGTGTCCACCATTCAGGCTCTGGCCCACGTACCTTAGACACACTCGAAGAATGGGGTGGGAGGCAGGGAGGGGAAGGGCTCATAGAGAACTCTGGGTGTGGGGAGGGGGCCAAGGGCAGTGACAACTGCCACCTCTGCCCTTCCCCCACCAATGTTTCACTAAGAGGTCAAAGGACAAAGCAAAGGGCTCAGGACCTGTACTGTAGAACTATTCTGGCCTCAGCCTCGACTTAGCACCAGGCCCTGAGGTTCTGGGATGAGGTCTGTGTCCTATAAACAGGGTCCTGAGCATTGAACTCATCACCCACCAGAAGAGCCCCTGAGATGAGCAGGATAGGCCCCAGCCAGAGGGAGTGGTGGGTCTAGAGGCCTTTTTACTCCCCATGCCCACAAGCATCAGTTAGGAGGGCACTGATGGATGGGCAGACACCCCACCCTGTCCTCAGGTTGGGAAGACACATGTAAACAGAGACCAGGGGCTTGGAGAACCCAAGGCAGGAAAATTCACTTTCATCTGGGTAGTCAGAGAAAACTTCAGAGAGGAAGGGGCATTTGAGCTGGGCCTGGAAGGTAGAGCAGAGCTTTCCCCAGCCACTCCCACCCCTGCTAGACTCAGGTGCTTTAGTCCCACAAATTCTGGTCCCTTCACTTCCTTGCTCCCAGGAAGGAAGTGAGTGTTTGGCTAATACGAAGAGGCTTCAGAAGGTCTGTGGGGAAATGGAATTAAATGATAATGGAATTTTCCCACAAATTTTATGAAGCCCCTTGTAAGATCTGAACCTCCTTAAGTGTACAAGTCCATGAGGGAAGGGGCCATGAAATTGACTCCATATCCTTGGTACCTAGCCAAAGACCAAACATAGTAGGTACTCAGCAAATGTGTGCTGAATGAGGAAGTGTACGTATGAAAGCAAAAGTGGACAAATACTATATATTCTAATTATGAAACAGGACTACTGGCGTGGCGCTGCGGATTAATGTACAAGGTCGGTGGTCCAAGTTCACCAACCACTCCTGGGAAACCCTATACAGGGTCGCTATTGGTCGGAACCAACTCAATGGCACTTAACAACAACAATTATGAAAAATCTGCATGCACTGAAAATTCAAGCCCTCAAGAAAACCACTGCTAGCTGTGGAGGCTATAATTTTGGGTCAATACCTTTGTGGATGTTGTTAATTGCCAGTGAATCAGCCCCAAACTCATGGCCTCCCCATGTGTTACAGAGTAGAACTGTGCCATGGGGTTTTGTAAGCTATAATCTTGACAGAGGATCCTTGGTAATACAATAAAGTTAAGTGCTCAACTACTGACCAAAAGGTTGGCAGTTTGAACCCACCCAGCAGATCTTCGGGAGAAAGACTTAGTGAGCGATTCCAAAATAACTGCACAACAGACAACAGTCAGAAATCTTTACAGAAACAGATCACTAGGGTCTTCTTCAGTCACTGGGTGGGTTTGAGCTGCCAATCTTTCCATGAGCAGCCAACTGAAAACCATTTGCACCCCCCAGACTCCTGTCTTTGTGGATATAAGTTTTATCTTCCAAACAAAAATACAAGGGGGCTTCAAAAAGTTTATGGGAAAATGGAATGAAATGTTAACAGAATTTTTTGAAGCCTCCACATAGAAACAGATCTGCAAACTGTTCTGTAACCTGTGTTTCCCACTTAACTACATCGTGGGCATCCTAGCACGTCAGCACAGAGACCTTTTAATGCCTGCACAGCATTCTAAAGTATGGCTCTATTATTATTCTCCCAGCCTCTTTTAGTTGGGCATTTTGATTGCTTCCCTTTTTGAATATTTTCTGCTGTGTTTACTGTTACAAGCTGCACTGCAGAAAATATCCATCCTTTACACACAGCTCCCCATGTGTGAGTAAACACTTCTGTAGATGAGATTCCTGGAAGTAGAATTGCTGGGTCAGAGGATCTGCCAGGGAAGGGTGCTGGGATGGAAAAAGCAACATAGGCAAGGGTGAAAGATATGACTTGGGGGTGTCCCCAGATTCAAGATTAAGGCCTGGGGGAGTGGCAGGACCTGTCATGCCAGGAGCAGGAGATGGGGACAGAGGGTAGGCCAAGGTGAAAGGGGAGGGCACGTGGGAACAAGCTGCCCAGCTCTCTTGGCCATCAGCAACAAATAAAGAGCTACCTGCCAATTGGCTCCAGCATCCTGTTTCTTTCAGATGCCAAAGACCCGGATCAGCTGGGCCGGAATAAGATCACCCACATCATCTCCATCCATGAGTCACCCCAGCCTCTGCTGCAGGTACTCGTGACCCCCACCCCAAGGGTGCAGACAGGTGAGGGGGGATGTAGGCCCTGTGCTGACAACTTGACCACACTACTACATTTAGTCTTCACCACTGGCCTGTTTTACATTATCAATTTGTCACCTTCAAGGAGCTCTGGTACCGTAGTGGTTATGAATCAAGCTGCGAACCACAAGGTCAGCAGTTCGAAACTACCAGCTGTTCCGCAGGAGAAAGATGAGGCTTTCTGCTCCCGTAAAGATTTACAGCCTCAGAAACCCTGTACAGGGTTGCTATGAGTCGGAACCGACTCCACGGCACATAACAACAACAACAATATGTCTCCTTCAGCCCAGAGAGGTATACTAATTCACCTCAGGTCACACAGCCAGAAAGTGGAGGAGCCAGAATGTGGGCACAGGCTGTCTGGCTTCACACTGAACCTGTAAAGGCCCCCATGTCAGCTTACCATTGCTCAACCAGACAAATGATTCCAAATGGATCATTCTGGGCTGGATGTTTTGCTGGGTGACTTCACCTCTCTGGGCTTCTTTCCCCAAGAGGTTGTTGTGCAGAGTGATGAAGACGTTTGCAGCTAGAAAGCATGGCTTACACCAGAGGAGCTGATCCTGAGAAAGGGGAGTCAGTCTGGTGTTCGGACCCAAAGGCAGAAAGAGATACATCCAAAGGACCAAGTACAGATCCTTAGCACGATTCCCTCTGTAACTTTGGGCATGACACTTCGCCTTTCTGACCTGATCTGTAAAATGGGGATTTTGCAATAGTACCTCCCTCCCTCCCTCACTCCCTCCCTCACTCACTCACTCACTCACTCAAAGGAAAGGAGCTCTGGTTATAAGTCAGGCTGCTAACCTGAAGGTCAGCAGTTCGAAAATACCAGCTGTTCTGCAGGAGAAAGATGAGACTTTCTGCTCCTGTAAAGATTTATAGCCTCGGAAACCCTATGCAGAGTCGCTATGAGTTGGAACCGATTCCACAGCATATAACTAACCAACCAACCTACCTATCTCTAGGAGCCTTGGTAGCGTATTGGGTTACGAATTGGGCTGCTAACTATAAGGTCAGCCATTCAAAACAATGTCAGCCTCAGGGACCTATCCAGGGGTCTGTGGGTAACTATTTATCGGAACCAACTCAACAGCACACAACCATCACCTACCTACCTACCTACCTTACTAAGTTGTTGAGGGTGACTGAGTGTAATACCCACAGAATAGGTGTTCAATAAATTACAGCTGATATTATAATAAGGGGAATCCTTGTGTGGCTCTGTAAGATAAGCGCTGGACTGATAACTGCAAGGTCAGCAGTTCAAACCCACCAGCCGCTCCTCAGAAACTATACAGGGTCATTATGGGTCAGAACCTACTCAACAACTGCACTTAACAACAACAGCAACAACATAATCTTCCTTTCTTCCAAAGAAGCAATATCCATGCCTAGGGAAGGCTGTCAGGTTATGAATTTATCTGTATTTACTAATGAAATCATTGCTTATAAAAGGAGTCCCTGCTCTCACAGGCCTCCCCTCTTCCCACAAGCTCCGCTTCCTCCTCATTCATGGTGAATTTGCCAGTCAAGGCTTGATGTCATGCAAACTCAAGGCCAAATGCTTTGCAAAGTGAAATTGCAAACCTTGCAAAAGATGCAGGATTGTGTGACCTTGAGGACATCCAGTTGAAGAATGGTTGGAATCTCACACAAAGTCACTGACAAATGAGAACCTGGCCAGTGAGGGGCCTGGCACCTGAAAAGCAGCATTTGAATATTAAAGGATGAAGGGAAGTCCTTGAGAAAATGCAACAAAGTCCTTGGAACATTAGAGCAAAATGATCTTGTATGAAGGGTAAACGTGAAGCATAGGATGTCGTAGAAATTTTATTGGAAAAATTATGGACACAGTTCATTCCTTGATTATTCTGATGATTAATACATGATTTTTAAACACAGTTCATAAAATACAAGCTTATTTTCATATTTTTTTTTCTTTTCAACATAATCAAATCTGCTTTGCCCTATTTATGCGTTTTGGTCCCCATTTAGAGGAGAATCACTCCTTAAGTAACCCTTTCCCAACTACCAGGCAAAGGGGCTCTGGGTTCTTTTCTAGCCAGTCCTTGTCGTGTCTAAGTCACTTATAGAGTTAGGATATGTGGTATCTACTCAGAATCACAGACAGTCAGGACTAAAATGGCATTTACCCTCTTTTGATCACATAGAACTATAGATACCCAGACAGGGGAGAAAAATAGCTTGGGTCATGGGGCAGTTAGGCAGCTCAGGCCAGGGCAAGAGGAGTATGGTGTGGGCAAGGGGCTTCCCCACCCCTACTTTCTGTGTGTGTTTTGTACTTGCAGGACATTGCCTACCTTCGCATCCCAGTGGCCGACACCCCTGAGGTACCTATGTAAGTTCCCCTGCTGACCTGCCTTCTGTGGTGGTGGTTTGGGAGATGGTGTGGCATGAGGTGGCCTAAAAGAGACCAGAAAAGATTCAAACCATCGAGCTGTCCTAGGGACTCAGCATGCGTGGTCACCCAGACCCAGGTTTGATTTGTCTTAGCCAGGCCCTTGTGATGCACCCACTGCCAAGACTCTTACATTCCCTCAGTCTGCCTCAATCTCCTCAGTATGACATCTCCTCAGTATCCTGCCTCTTGAGATGAGGTGCACCAACAGATGTGAAAGGGTCAGGCCCAACCTGTCCCTGACCTCAGAGTTACAACATCTGGGTCCTAGCCAGGCTTTGCCATTTATCTGTTGTGTGCTATGAATAAACCATTTTCCCTCTCTGAGCCTCTTCTGGTGAGATCAGTTTCAAGGAGAGGAGGAACATAGGTTGAGGATCTAGGACAGGGTTTGATATATAATGGGGACTCAGAACGTTGGCTTTTTCTTAGTGTTATTAGCAGCACTCTATGTCTCCCCAACCTGGGATGGACTTAAACAGATACTTGGGAATCTTGCTTCCAGCCACTCCCATTGTTCCCAGGTGCTTTACTGGCAGACCCCAGGGAACTGGTACACTGAATTTCCTTCTACTCATTCCCTTGAAAGGCCAAATTAAAGGCTGTGAATGTAGGATCCACTACACCCATTGGAGAGGCGGTTCCGGCCCAGGTGGTTCTGGCTGCTGCTCTCTATATGGCAGGATTTCCTGTTACTGTCCCCTCACTGCCCGAAATAAAACCATCATTGCTCCACACACACCTTTACCTCATACTACAATACTGACCCCTACCGGTTGCACATGGCTCTTGGACCCCTGCCATCCAATGAGTAGGGAAGGGAACAATTCCTAGGAATTCTCCCCCTCAGTGCATTGCTTTCTTCTTTAGCAAAAAGCACTTCAAAGAATGTATCAACTTCATCCACTGTTGCCGCCTCAATGGGGGGAACTGCCTAGTGCACTGGTGAGTTCAGAAGGGAACTGGGTGAAGGGTTGCAGGGAGAAGAAGTACCTGCCCTCCATCCCAACACACTTATCCCACAGGTAGAACCTGGAAGAGATCTCCAGTCACAATGCCTGACGGTCCACCCTTCTCCTGGTAGAGGCCAACCATGGGCTCAAATAGTGCTCTGGTCTTTACCAGCCATGCAGCCATGGCCAAGTACTTGCTCCTCCCTGAGACCAGTTTCCTCATCTGTGAAATAGGGGAAAGAACGTTGATTTCACAGGGTGTTGGGAGAAATAGGTGAGGTCATGCAGGCAGGCTGGCACCCCCAATAGTTTGGGCTCTCCCCTGCTCTCTTCCAGGCCTTTGAGGCCATGGTACAGGGCAGTTGGGAGCCCCAGACTGGAAAACAGAATTCTGCAGTCTGCCCCTGGCCATTCATTCGATAACATCTCACTAAGCACCTGTCCTATAGCAGAGCCCCAGCATCTCCCAAGGAGATGAACTGTTACAATGCAGGGTGATAGGTGCTGTCCCCAAGGGCTGGATGGGGCAGAGAGGGCCTTTGGCCTCCTTCAGTAGCAGCAACACATGGTAGGTACCCTGTCACTCCAAGCCCCGCCATGACTTCCTATCTGACTCATAGAACAATCCAAACTCCTCACCAAGCCAAGGCCCTGTGTGGTCTCAATCTCCCGAAGCTCTCACCCTCTTCCCTTCCATCCCTCCTCCAGCTGCACTGGCCTCTCTGTTCTTCAAATCCTCCCTCCACAGGGCCTTTGCACACGCTACCAAAACATTCTTGACTAACTCTTTAAAGCTCAGTTTGATATTGCCTTCTTGGGATCCCTTTCCTGATCCTCCCCAAATCCCCCAAACTAGATTACTATCCCTTTCCTCCTTCTATAGGTTTTTCCAGCTCTTCTGCAAGCACTGATCCCCACCTGATAACTGCATCCCTGGTTAGCTTAGCTTCTTTCTCCTCACCGTACTGTAAACTCCAGCAGGGCAGAAGCCATGTCTAGATTATTCCTCGATATATCCCCTATACCTGAAAAACAACAGATGATCAGGAAATGTTTGCAGAGTTAATGCATGTTGTCCTGGGCTGTTTATATGCCCAAGCAGGATGTCAAGGGGAATACTCAGGTCAGAGGGAACAGCATGGACAATGGCCTGGAGGTGGAAAGAGAAATTCCTCAGGATCCTCAGGGTTGGTGCTCTAGAGGAGAGCCGAGGAGGGGAGGGGGTGCCTGGGGTGCAGCATGGAGGAGATTGGGGCTTACCTGAAGCCTGAGGGTGGGATGTCCCAGTTTTGCAGGCATCTCCCGCAGCACCACCATTGTGACGGCGTATGTGATGACTGTGACGGGGCTGGGATGGCGTGAAGTGCTTGAAACCATCAAGACTAACCGACCCATCGCCAATCCCAACCCAGGCTTCAAGCAGCAGCTGGAAGAGTTTGGTTGGGGCAGTTCCCGGAAGGTAGGGGATCCAGCAGGAATTGGGCTGCACCTGGAAGCAGAAAATAGGGGTACTAGAGTGTCTCCCCACATGAGCTGGGCCTGAGAACTACTGAAAAGAAATGATCCTATGCCTCAGACCAGGCCAAAGACAATCCTGGAGTGGAAAACTCGACTCTTCAGTGAATCCAGCCCCCAGGGCGATTCTATTTGGAAAGCCAGTGTTCTGTTTTGTTTTTTATTTAAAATTTGAATGTCCTGAGGCAAGACCATGGGTCCTGTAATTTGACCAGATTCCAGCACTCTCCACTGCCTGCTTGGTCTGCCTGGAACCCCAAGGCATTTATTTGAGTGTTTGACTCCTTTGGGGAGAACTGTCCTACCCTGGATACTCTCAGCCAAGACCTTTGATGGAGCTAAAGCCATTCTTTCACTATATCTACCAGGAGTCCTGGTGTTGCACTGCAGAGTAATGCACTGGACTGCAAGGTCAGTTTGAACTGCAAGGTCAGCAGTTCAAACCCACCAGCTGCTCCTCAGAAACCCTAGACAGGGTCACTATGAGTTGGGCTGTTGCTAACTGCTGTCGAGTTGCTTCTGACTCATAGCAGCCCTGTCTAGGGTTTCCGAGGAGTGGCTGGTGGGTTTGAACTGTTGACCTTGCAGTTAGCAGTCCAGTACTTAAACTATAGCACCATATCAGGAGTCCATGTCTACTGGGCAGATGCTAAAAAAATAACAACAAAAGCCCACTGCCATCAAGTCCACTCTGACTCACAACAACCTACAGATACCCAAAACCAAACCAAGCCTACAGACATTGTATTGATTCCAACTCATAGCGACCCTGTATAGGATTTCCTAGGAGCAGCTGGTGGGTTTGAACAGTCGACCTTGTGGTTTGCAGTCCAGTACTGATCCAACAGGGCCACACCAGGAGTCTGTAATAGGGTTTGTTGTTGTTAAGTGCTGTCGAGTTGGTTCCGACCCATAGTGGCCCTGTATAGAGTTTCCGAGGAACGGCTGGTGAGCTTGAACCACCAACCTTGCGGTTCAAACCAACTTTGCAGTCCAGTGCATTAACCCACAGCACCACACCAGGACTCCAAAACCTACAGCACCTGGTATTTCCAAGGGATCTCCCATTCAAGCACTAACCAGGCCCGACCCTGCTTCACTTCCAAGATCAGAGGAGGCCTGGTGCATTCAGGGTGGTTTGATGTATAGGGTTTGTTGTTGTTAAGTACCATGAGTCGGTTCTGACTCATAGTGGCCCTCTGAGGAGCGGCTGGTGTGCTTGAACCTCTGGCCTTGTGGTTCAAACCGACCTTGCAGTCCAGCGCATCTTCAAGGGAGCAGACAGTCTCATCTTTTTCCTGAGGAGCAGCTGGTGGCTTTGAACTGCCAGTCCTTTTCCTATAGGGCTCCTCAGAGAACCTGGAAATGTCTGGAATGGACAGGGAACAAGGAATGAGAGGGGGAGAGACAGAGAAAAAGGTGAAGCAGCAGGAGGTGCTCAGCAGGTGTCTGACTGTTCTGATTTACCTGAAAGGTTGTTTTTGGAAAGAGGCAGGTGAAGAACGACTTTGGTAGATTTGTTGAGGCCCATGGGAAGAAGGAAAGTGTTAGTGTGGTCGCTACTGTGTAGGTGGGGGTCACTTTAGCTGGTCTGAGATGAAGGGGAAGTCAGGGAAGGGGTGGAAACTCTGAGACCTGTGGCTAAGAGGATGCTGAGGACTGGGAGGACTGGGGCTTAGCAGGGGTTGGGAAGCAGCGTGGAGGTCCTTAGAAATTGCCGGGTGGAGAGCGCCCAAGTTTCCTTAGCCCGCCTGGCGGAGGAGGGGAGTCAGCTGCCTCGATCCTTCCTACGGCCGGGCAATGATCTCCGCCCCACCTCACCCCCACCCCAGCTTCGTAGGCAGCTGGAGGAACGCTTCGGAGAGAGCCCTTTCCGCGATGAGGAGGAGATGCGTGCGCTGCTGCCGCTATGCAAACGTTGTCGCCAGGGTTCCGCCACCTCCGCCGCTTCCACCGCGCCGTCCTCTGGGGCTTCAGAGGGAACGCTACAGCGCCTGGTGCCGCGGACGCCACGAGAAACCCACCGGCCGCTGCCACTGCTGGCACGAGTCAAGCAGACTTTCTCTTGCCTCCCGCGGTGTCTATCCCGCAAGGGGGGCAAGTGAGGAGCCCACCTCGCCTCTTCCTCCCGACTGGTCCCTTTCGGGATCTGTGTGGACCTCCCGCGGTCTCCTGTGGGAGCTCCGCGACGGTCTGAGCCCCTGTACCCCTGCTTCTCTGCACTATGCCCTTCATCTGTGAGTCTGTGTCGGGCTGGCCCACTGCAACCACCTGGTGCCTTTAGGCTGGGGGAGGAGGCACCCAGGCCTCAACCCTTAAAGGTGGGGAGAAAAGATAGAAAGTCTGGAGGGGACGGGCCCACCAGGCCTGAAGGATATTAAAGAGATCAGAAAATGCCTGTTTGAACCCTTCTAGTTATTATTCAGCAAAGGCACGAGGCACAACAGCCCAACTCTGCCTGGTGGCAGGAACCTGCAGTGTGGAAGGGAGTCTGTCCTGGAGGATCCAACAAGTCTAAAAACCCACCAATGAAGTGTCAATTGTACTTGGTGATTCCATGTGTTACACAGGAGAAGGATCTATGGGGGTTTCTTGCCTGTCATCTTTATGAAACAGATCGCCAGTCCTTTCTTCCATTGTGCCAAAGAGTGGGTTCAAACTGCCAACCTTTAGGCTATGTAGGCAATGCAAATCATTTTTAATACCTAGGGACCTACCTCCCAACAAGCTGAAGTCCATAAGGCTAAATTCTGAGTACACCCACTAGCCCAAGTATCCTGACAAAATCCCAGAGTCCCCTCTGTGAGGCCCTCTCCTCCTCCCTGAGACACCCTTCCCTCCCCAGCTCAGCTCCCCGCCTTACCCAATTCTGTATACACAATGTTACATTAAGTTCACTTAATCCTCAGGGAGAAAAAAGGCCCAGAGAGGTCAGGCACACAATGGGAGTAGGGGAGTTCACTGGATTTGAACCTAGGTAGTCTGAGTACTGTGCTAGAGGGCTTGACAGCTCTTCTGGTCTTGAAGGATGCTGGAAGACCCACCCCAGTCAATGGGTATGACCCTACCCACTTAGAGATTAAAGACCAGGGCAGCCACTGAGGAGGGAGGGATACAGGTCAGCCCAATAATGTAGTGACTGATCCCAAGAGTGAACAAAGGACATTGGAGCAGGTTTTTCCTAAAGTAAAATGAGCCTGAAGTTGCAAGGACTTGAACTAGCTATAATCTAATTTGCATTATTAACTCATTGTCATTAAATTGATTCCAACTCTTAGCGACCTTATGTAAGGTTTCAAAGATTAAGTCTTTACAGAAGCAGACCGCCTCACCTTTCACCTACCAGCCTTGCAGTAGTTAGCCCACTGCCTAACCCACAGCACCACT
>NW_006408557.1:19766050-19829036 GCF_000296735.1 Chrysochloris asiatica
ATACAACCTTGCTTGCTGAAAGTGAAGAGGACTTAAAACATTTACTGATGAAGATCAAAGAGCACAGCCTTCGGTATGGATTACATCTCAATGTAAAGGAAACAAAAATCTTCACCGCTGGACCAATAAACAACATTCTTATCAATGGAGAAAAGATTGAAGTTATCAAGGACTTCCTTTTTCTTGGATCAACCATCAACACTCACAGAAGCAGCAGTCAGGAAATCAAACGATGTACTCCATCAGACAAATCTGCTGCACAAGACCTTTTTAAAGTGTTGAAGAGCAAAGATGTCACCTTCAGAACTAAGGTGCGCCTGACCCAAGTCATGGTATTTCCAATCATCTCATATGCATACGAAAGCTGGACAGTGAGTAAGGAAGACCATAAAAAAATGGATGCCTTTGAGTTATGGTGTTGGAGGAGAATATTGAAAGTGCCATGGGCTGCCAAAAGAACCAATAGCTCTGTTTTTTAAGAAGTGCAGCCAGAGTACTCCTTGGAGGCCAAGATGGCTAAACTTCGCCTCTCATACTTCAGATATATTGTCAAGAGGGACCAGTTACTAGAGAAGGATATCATGTTTGGTAAGGTGGAGGGTCAGAGAAAAAGAGGAAGACCCCAACGAGATGGATTGGCTTAGTGGCAGCATCGATAGACTCAAGCATGGCAACAGTAGTGAGGTTGGCCCAGGATCGGGCAGTATTACATTCTGCTGTGCATAAGGTCGTTATGGGTCGGTACCAACTTGATGGCACCTAACAACAACAAATATGTTCAAGCCATCCACTTGTATTTGTGTTACAGCAGATAACAAAGATAGGTGGGGAGGTAGTGAACCATTTTCATAGCCTGGGAAAGCATTGCAGGCAGAAGAGCTTGTAAGTGAAAAGGCCTTGAGGTGGGGGTTAGCGGAAAGGAAGGCAAGGTCCCAGGAGTTCACAGTGCTCCTAGCTGGTGAAAGACACCATGATCCATCTGGTTTCAACCTTTCTATTTCTGGTATCTTCCCCTGTGTAAAAATCTCCACGGTCTGCAATAATAGTGATCCACAAGTGGATGCATGGATAGATGGATAGACCTGTAGGCTAAACAGGGTGGTGGTGGTGGTGTTTTGTGCCATTGAGTTGGTTCCAACCCACAGCAACTCTGTATAGGGTTTCCAAGGAGCAGTTATTGAGCTTGAACTGCTAACATTATGGTTCAAACCGACTTTGCAGCCCATCACCACAAAAACCTTCATGACCCTCACCATCTATGGTACAAAACAGAGCACTTTGACATGGTGTTCCAGATCCTTCCTAATGCCCATCCCAACCTTCCAGTATGACCTTCACTACAGTCTAATTCAACAATAAAACCACTAATTTGTGGAACACTTACTATGCATTTTAGAGCCAATCACTGTCCCCCAATTCTACAGAAGTTAGTGTAAGAAGCACTATGCTCTCTGGTAGCATAGTGATTACAAGTTGGGCTGCTAACCTCTAGGTCAGCTATTTGAAACTACCAGCCATTCAGCAGGAGAAAGATGAGGCTTTCTGCCCCCATAAAGATTTACAGCCTCGGAAACCCCTATACAGGGTCGCTATGAGTCAGAACCGACTCCATGGCACATAACTACCACCGCCACCACCACATGCCTTTCCAAGGGCAACAGTCTGGGTCTTGAAAGAAAGATGGATAAGCTTCCATGTGGGCTGAACATTTTACCTGCATCTCATTTAACTTTTAAACAACCCTATGGAGTTGTTGTTGTTTTGACCCCTGTATAGGATTTCCAAGGAGCAGTTGGTGAACTTGAACCACCGACCTTGCAGTTCAAACGACTTTGCAGTCTGATGCATTAGTCCACAGCGCCACATCAGGAGCTGCTGCTATTTAGCAGCTAGGGAAACTGAAGTTGGTGCACCAGGTCACCAGCTAGCTAGTCTGCAGCCCTACCATTTTGTTTGTTTGTTTGTTTTATTGTGAATTATGTATTTACTTCATATGCTATTGTCATACCCAATTTAGATGCTTAAAGATAGGGTTTTGGCCTCCAAGTGTGGTCCACTTACATCAAGAACCTATGGGGAAACTCAAATCAGGAGTGTGCATTTTCAACCAGCCACTGACTCCTGATTAGGATAGGAGTAACCGTTTGAGAAGCATTAAATCTGATAGTCCAGCATTAAATCTGATAGTCCACGTCCTGGAGAGAGACAGTAAATTTCCGGATGGTCTGGAAAGAACAGAAAATAGGTGCAGGGTGAAGCAGAATTCAGGCTAACCTACTCAGCACCTTCCCGCCAGTCTTGGCATCCCAGGGTGTTTCTGGTTGTCCTTCACTTGAGGCCCAAGGCCCTCTGGACCAGGCTGTCTGTCACTGGGACGAAGGAATGGAAAGGGCCTCCGGGGTGTGGGCAGAAGAGAAACCGAAACCTGCACGTCCAGACTTTCACTTTCGCCGCCTCTGTGCGCCATCCAGGTGGGCCCGCGTCTTCCGACGCGCTCGGATTCAGTAGCCTTGCACCTTGGACCTGGCCCCAGCACACTGCGTCCCGTCCCGGACGACCAGTGCCTCCTGGAAGGAGGAGGAAGGAAAGCGGTCCACATGGCGGGGGCTGGGGGTCCCCTACGCCTCCGCGACTGGCTGGTGGCGCAGATCGACAGCGGGCGCTATGCGGGGTTGTGCTGGGAAGACTCGGGCAAGACCTTATTCCGAATTCCCTGGAAGCACGCGGCCAAATTGGGCTACAAGGCGCAGCAGGACGCAGCGCTCTTCAGGGTAAGGGAGCGGGGGGCTGGGGGGCACACGACTTAAGCTCACAGGCTCTGGAAGCGCATGGCCCTAAAAACCTTGGGCAACTTGCTCGGCCTCTAAGTCCCAGTTGTCTCTAAATAGAAGGTTGTGCTCACGGCACCACCAGAGCGACCTTATGTAGGAGACACCCAGACGCCCTCCAAAAATCAGCCCCAGCTGTGTCTCCTGCACCATTCCCACTTTCCAGAGAACCTCACCTGACCCTCCACAGGGAAATTAGACACCACCAACGGAAATTCTCTAAGCTTCCACCCGCAGCCCCTAACTAACCTGCAGTTTAGGAATCCTTGTGGAGTGTTCCCATCACCAGCCCCTTTCAGAGACCTCCCCCAGTGGTGCCCTTCCTTTCCAGCTTGCCA
Source organism: Chrysochloris asiatica (assembly GCF_000296735.1). Lineage (NCBI taxonomy): Eukaryota > Metazoa > Chordata > Mammalia > Afrosoricida > Chrysochloridae > Chrysochloris > Chrysochloris asiatica. The sequence continues at coordinate 19,769,217 of NW_006408557.1, forward strand.
CTAACTGCCTCCAAATTAGCTCCTTCCCACCAACATTTAAACTCTGGAATCTCGCCCAGCAGAAAAACGCAAGCAACCACTACTCCAAACCCCACAGCAGCCTCCAGGCCCCTTCTTTGGCCTCCTTTCCACTTCTTTCACACAGGGAAGCACCCCCAAAGAGTCTCATCTTCATCAGCCCTCAACAGTCCTCTCCACCTCAATTTGGCTTCTGCCCCCCTAGTTGCCAAACCCTAGGATGCTGTGGCTGTGTCTTCTATTATACCTGGGTGGATTTGGAACTCTTCTCTCCTCCTTGAAACACTCTGACTTGGTTTCCAGAATCTCTGCCTCCTTCCATTTCCTCCATTCTTCTATCCGCACCCCACCCACCATTTTCCTACTACCACCTCCCTGGCTGCTGCTCCCACCCTGCAACAGACACTTCTGTTGGGTCTCTCAGCACTCACTCCTGGATGTCGTGTCCCATTGTCCCACTCTCCTTCTCTGTGGCCACAGTGCAGAGCCTCAGGTCTCCCTGGCTTCCCTTCCAAGCTCCAGGCATGTAGATGTTGTTGTTGTTAAATGCTGTCGAATCAATTCCAACCCATAGCGACCCCGGACAGGGCTTCGAGGCTGTAAATCTTTATGGGAGCAGAAAGCCTCATCTTTCTCCCACGGAGCAGCTGGTAGTTTTGAACTGCTGACCATAAGGTTCGCAGCCTGATTTGTAACCACTGTGCTACCAGAGCTCCTTTGTCTCTTATATGGCTCCCAGGTCTTTCAAACTCAGCTCACCCCCATTCATCAGCTCATCAACTTATCCCCACTCATCAGCTCATTCCACCCACCCCCCCGACCTTCTGTATTTCCCAATGTGTAAGACGGCACCATCTGCCACCCAGACTGCAGAGTCAGACACCTGTACCCTAGCTACACACATCTATACTTACATCTCCACCCATGGTAGGGGAGAAGGGAAGGGAAGGCCTACTCCTTCTCCCAGAACAGTGATTCATCTGTTGATTAAGTGCTGTCAAGACTGTTCCAACTTATAGCAAACCTGTATAGGGTTTTCAAGGAGCAGCTGATAGGTTTGAACCAAAAGCCTGACTCCAGTAAGCAATGTTGCTAGTGTTAATTCTGACTCAGAGCAACCAAGTATAGGAGAAGCGGCTAGTGGATTTGAACTGCCAGCCTTGCAGTTGGCAGTTCCGTGCTTAACCTACAGTGCCACACTAGAACTCCTGCAATCCATCTACTCGGCCCCATTTCCACCATCTCTCACCAGGACGACTGCCATGATCTCAGTGGCCTCCAATGCTTCCCGTGTGCCCCAGCATCTCATGAATTTCTCCCCTCAGTTCTCCTTCTAAAATGCCCATCTACTCAAAATCCTTCCCTTTATCACAAGAGGCTCCCCATTGTCCTTGTGATAAAGTCCCAGTGTTTTGCCATGACCACAAAGTCCTTGTGGACTGGCCCTCTCTGACCTGATTTTTATCCACTCCTTCCCTGCAGCAACTTTAGATCCAGCCTGACTTTTCCGTTTCTAAGTGATTCATTTTTCTTTCACCATCAGACCTTTGCACATGCTGTTCCTTGTGCCTGGAACCTTTTTCTCTTCACTTGACCAACTCCCATTGTTCCCAGCTTATGTATCTCCTCAGGAGACCCTTCCCTGATGCATTCACATATTGAATGTGTTTATTCAGTGCTTCTTCCACATCAGCCCTGATTCCTTCTGCTTTCCCCATTGGAACACCATTTTCTCTGAACTCTAAGTGCCTTGTATCAGTCTGTCTCCTGCAGCAGACTGAACTGCTCAAAGGTGGTAACCCACAGTTGATTCTTAGTGTTGAATGAGTTGTTGCATAGCCTTGTCCTTTAAGACTTCTGTGCTACTCTTCAGAGGAGGGAGATTCCTTCTGGCTCCTTTGACCCATTCCTCAACCCATAACTAATACCCTGACCTCAACCCCTCCAGGTACCCCAAAATCCATAGATCAAAGCATGGCTTTCAAGGATATTCATGATCTGACTTCAACCTATCTCTTCCTTCATAAGTCCTATGCCCCTTCTTCACATACCCTCAGACACACAACAACCAAGCTGCTTAATGCCGCCTGAATGCCCATGTCTTTCCATACTTCCAGGCTTTAAGCCATGTCCTCTGCTCAGCCCACCTCAATCTCTACTGAACATCTCCTGTGCACCTGGCCCTGTTCTAGGTGCTTGGGGACACAGCAGTGAACACAACAAAGATCTCCCTCATCATGGAGTTCATTCCTTCACTTCCTCTTCTGGCAGCCTTCCTCAGCACAATTCCTGGCCCAACACTGAAAGTGACAGTGCCCTGTGCCCACATGACCTTTCAGTTTGCATATCCCTAATACTCTGAACAAATAACACTGACTGGGCCTGGCACCGTGCTAAGCACTTTCAGCCCTGAGTGGGATAAATGAAACACCACTTCTACCATCCTCCCCTCTGATCCTTCTGCTCCAGGCTTGCTTGCATTTATTAATCTTCTCACCTCAGGGCTTTTGCACTTCTTCCTTCTGCCTAAAACACTCTTCTCCCAGCTCTTGGTCATACAAGGGTCTGTGTCACCTCTTAAAAGAGCCCTCTCTGAAGTGGTTTCCTAGTCATATTTTTTTTCTTATTGACTTATTTAATCCCTCTCCCACAATGAGCGATCAGTGTTTAATGAGTATCTTGTGGCTTGTATGAGTTCTTGCAAAATAGGCATAGAAGATTTTCTCCTATATTACATTCTAATTTTTAGTTTTACTGCTGTTTTATTTCCAGCTTTTTATGGTGAATTGCATGAAGGTTTACAGAGCAGACCATCAATTTTACATTCAACAAATCATATACTTTGCTTCATTACATGGTTGTAATCCCTTCCATATACCAACAGTTAACAGCACTTACCTCTATTCACTTTAACTATTGCATTTCCCTCTGTCTCCCACTACCTTCATCTTTCCTCTTCTGACCTCCCTCTTGTTGTATATTGCCTGCCCTATCACCCATGTTAACATGTGTCTGCTCTCTAGCCTGTGAATAATTTTTCCAACCCCCTACCCTTGTAACTATCAGAGATTATTTCTTTTGTCAAAAATTCTTTTGAATTATTTTTCAATTAGTTCCATTACCTTTTTTTTTCTCAGAAGTGTTTTCTGTCCTGCATCTTGTTCATTTGTTTCTCAGAAATGTTTTCTGTCCTGCATCTTGTTCATTTGTTTCTCAGAAATGTTTTCTGTCCTGCATCTTGCTCATTCTCTCTTGTTTCTTCATGTGAGCTAAAATTGTCTGTTTTCTTCAGGGCATTGTGGGGTTGTCATATTTATAAAAAACAAACAGTGCAGTTGTTGGACCCAGAAGGGAGAAATCTCTGGGGGTGGCTCATGCAATTCAAGGAGCTCACAAGGTGGTTGTGGAAGGGATGTGACAGTGAGTTCCTAGATGGAGTTCCTATTGGCCTCGGTGTTAACTATGTTCAGGGCACTTGGAGCTGGCATCTGTTGGGATCACAGGGCAGCTGGGGACAGGGTGACTGGTTAAATGCTGGTCTGGTGGCTCTGAGGATTTTGTACGTCTACAGCAAGCCCACCTGAATCCAGGCACCAAATCAGCACACCAAAGCGGCACAGCAGGCCCCTGACTGGCACTGGTGTGGCTCCCAACCACATTGCTCTGAACTCCTGGAGAGCAGGGTCTACGCTGCGGGTGGATGAATGTGGGAGCTGGCCACACCTCTGGTCACCAGGGGAGAGTGGGGCAAAAGAAGAAATTGCACCTTTCCTGTCACCCATGAGAGTCTGCTCTGCTAAGTCTCCTTCTTTTGCCAAAGCTACTCACAAAACAATCGAGCCGCATCTGGCCAGCCATTCACCAGTGAGTCTTTCTCTCTCCCCTCTCCTCCCAGCAAGCACTCCATTCACCTTTCCAACCCTTCTTCTGAAGTTCAGGGTGCCAGACATTTCATCTGTGTCTGTTTTATTTGGTCTCCGTCTTTGTTGGGGAACCTTTTTTTTCCTACCAAAATTTGTAACATCATTCGTGGGCCATACAAAATTATCAACTTTAAAAATTAGCCTGCTTTATTTGCTCCAACATTTAATTAACTCACCCTTAATGTGATGGCAAAGGATCTCTGGTACGAGTCGGGCTACTAACCTCAAGGTCAGCAGTTCGAAACTACCAGCCATTCCATGGGAGAAAGATGAGGTTTTCTGCTCCCATCTTTCCCACAGCCTCAGAAACCCCGTACAGGGTCGCTATAAGTTGAAACTGACTCCCCAGCACACCACCACCAGTGTGATGGCTAGAACTGTGATTGCCTTAGCAAGGCCAGACCAAATGATTTCACAGGCCTGAGTCCTGGTGTGGCACTGTGGGCAAATGCGTCAGACTGCAAAGTCGTTTTAACAGCAAGGTTGGTGATTCAAGCTCACCAGCTGATCCTTGAAAAACTATATGGGGTCGCTATGTGTTGGAATCGACTCAATGGCACTTAACAACAACAACATAAGGCCTGAAGGCTGAATGTTCCCACCCCTGTAGTAGAGGGTCTGTGTAGTACATCTGCTTAGTCCGCCATCTTGCCAGAAGTCTCCTTACATCTTTTTTTTTAATCATCTGGAGTTCACAAGATAACAACCCACTGCTGTTATTTTGTATCCCACCTGCTTCATTAATTTTTCTTTCTAACATTCATCACTATCTATAACTTGGAATATAGTAGTCAGGTTTACCTAATGCAGCTTATCTTCTACCATTAGACTTAGAGTTCTTTGATGACAAGGACCATGTCTATCTTGTTTCTCAATCAGTCTTCAACCATAACTCAGGGTCTGGCACATAGTAGGAGCTCAAATAATATGATGGATACATGGATGGATTGAAAGAGAATTGGCCCTCTCCCCCCATGTGTTCCCAGCCCCTCAGTCCAGGCTATTTCTCCTGGACTCACCCCTACTCACCCCCAGGCCTGGGCAGTGTACAAGGGCAAGCACCTGGAGGGCACTGACAAGGAGGACCCCACCACCTGGAAGACGAGACTCCGCTGTGCCCTCAACAAGAGTGCTGACTTCTGTGAGGTGCGTGAACGCAGCCAGCTGGACATCTCCAACCCCTACAAGGTCTACCGGATTGTATCAGGTGCCCATGGCCCAGGTACCATTCTGATTCTGAAAGTAGTAGCCTCGGGCAGCTCTCTGGACAATAATAAGGGACTCACTGTAAAATGGGAAAAGGGTAGACTTGTTGAGCTTACATTTATGGTTTGGTAAATTAGAAGGATTCTTAGACCATTTAGTTTGTCTTCCCATTGACAAGAGGGTAACTGAGGTCCAGAGAGAGGTGGGCTTTACCTGAGGTCATTCAGTAAGCTGGAGCATTCTTGTTGAGGGTTGAGATGTTGAGATCACCTCAGTTGACTTTTACTCTATACAGTCCCTTGCTGTCCCTTGCTTCATCCAGTGACCAAAGCCTGTGCTCTCCCTGAAGAGAAGGGCAGTCCCCAGAGCCAGCAGGAGCCTCCTGGGAAAGTGATGGGTCAGGCCGGCAGAGCAAACCAGGTAGGTATGTTCTTTGGCTCCTCAAGCCTAATAACTCAGTCACCTCTAACCCAACTAGCTTCCTGTTTCTACTCTCTCCAGGACTGTTATGTACCTCTTCTCCTCCATTACTCATCTCCATCCCTGCCTGTACCTCTGCTCTGTCTCTTCCATCATTCCAGCTCCATCACTCTCTTCCTTTCACCTCCATCAGCTCTGGCTCTTTCACTGTTTCCATCACCTCCACAATCTCTCTGTCTGTATTAACCCTATTGTCTCCTCCTTCATTTCTTCTCTCCCATTATCCTTGGGTCCTTCACTCCATCACCATTTGCCTCATCAGACCTAGCTCCATCCATTTGTCTGTATCAACCCTGTGACCTCCACCCCATCATCTATTGTCATTGCCCTTTCTTTCCCTCAAACCATCTATGGCTTCATTCCACCGTCCCTGGTGTGTCCCCATCAGCATATATTCATCACCCTGTCCTCCACCTCTAGCCTCTCAGCTCCATCACCACCCTCTCCACCTTCTCACTTATCCCAACACTTCTCCCCCTATTGTAGTAAGCTCTGTCTCTGACCCCTACCACCCCTAATACCCATAGGCATATTCTCTTCACACATATATCCCCCATACACACACACACACACACACACACACACACACACACACACGTGTGTGGGGAGGGTGCTGGGGAGTCCTGTGTTTTGAAACCTCCAAGAGTCTATGAACCCAACAGTGTTTGTCTGCCCAGACTTCCCTCTGTTCCAGGGGGGACAATCTGGGAACTTCTGTGGTCCAAAGGTCTCCTCTCCCACCTTCATTCCCCATGCTCAGGAGTGTTCTGGATTCCTCACAGAGGATGAGGAAAAGGAGGACTCCCTACCACTTGCTGCCCCGCTGCCTCGTCCTTTGGCTGATCACAGTAAGGACAGCTCCCCTCACCCATTCTGCTTCCTTGCTGCCTCCCTGAGGAGCCAGGGTGAGCTGGTGTCTCTTCCCCCAGGGTACCAGGCACAGGCTCCCACCCACTCCTGGGGCCCCAAGCACTCTGAAGATTTCAGCAACCCAGGTAGGGAATCTAAAGGACTTCTCACCCAAAGCAACCAGCCTGGACTGCCAGTAACAACAAATGTTGTTAAGTGCCATCGAGTCAGTTCCGACCCATAGTGATCCTGGATAGGGTTTCCAAGGAGTGGCTGGTGTGCTTGAACCACCGACCTTGCAGTTAAAACGACTTTGCAGCCTGACGCATTAGCCCACAGCGCCACACCAGGACTCAGGCTTTTATAAGGCCTGTGAAATCATTTGGTCTGGCCTAGCTAAGGCAAACTAATGTTGCAGTCCAGCACATTAACCCACAGCCCCACACCAGGACTCCCCACAGCTCTGTGAGGCAGGTATTGCCATTATCTCCATTGGACAGAAGTAGAAACTGCCGCAGATTGAAACAACACAGTCAGCAACCCTGGGACCATTATCAACAGGTCACAGATCTCAGTGGCAATGAGAGGCTTGAATCCAAGGGACTGGCTGCGAAGCCCACAGCCCAACCATGGAGCTGTATTACCATAATCATCACCTTCATGGTCTTCATTACTGTTACTCCTACCAACATTGAGACATTTGTGGGAGGAAGCTCCTTGAGTCCCAGAGGTCAGAGCTGGGAGGGCCTTAGTGCCCCTCCTCCATTATGCAGATGGCCTCAGAACGTGCACTTTAACCACTAAACACGGCTACCAGTTCCTATATGCTGGAAGCTATTATTTGTTTTTACATCATTGGCGTCCTGGTGTGGCACTGTGGGATAGAGTGCTGGATGCAAGATGGGCGGTTCAAATTCACCAGCCGCTCCTTGTAAACCCTATAGAATCGTGCTTAACAACAATGATCATTATTATTTCTACTACTAGAATTTTTATTATTGCCTATTGGGAGGGATCATCAAAAACTCCGTAGGTGGGAAGCTGGAGAGCCTCTGGTTGTGAAGAGGCGGTAGGGGGCATAGTGGTTAACAAGGGTGGAGGTTGAGCGATCTCCAGTGCCCGCAGGCGTGCGCGCCCTCTGCCCTGCAGATTGCTGGCTGCACGTGCGACTGTTCTATGGCGCCGAGCTGGTGCTCGAGGCCACCGCGCGCACGGCCGAAGGCTGCCATCTGAGCCCGCCCTCCACTGCCGCCGAACACCTGCTGGAGCCGCCGCGCATTGCGCAAATTCCCTTCCCAGAACCGCCTTCCGGGGCCCCCGCGCTGCGCTACCTACTGCCCCACTTGAAGCGCGGCGTGCTGTTGTGGGTGGCACCCGAGGGCGTATTCGCCAAGCGCCTGTGCCAGGGCCGGGTGTACTGGCGCGGCCCGCTCGCCCCACACCGCGCGAGCCCTAACAAGCTGGAGCGGGAGCTCACTTGCCAGCTGCTGGACACACGCCGCTTCCTTGTGGGTAAGAGCGCGGCAGCAGAGCCACCGGAGGATGGGGCACAGAGTTCGGGCTCAGAGCATGGGGTCTGGGACTGGCAAAGGAACGTGGAGAAAGGAAACGCTAGATGTGGGCACGGTGGGGTGCTCATAGAATCAACGGACATGGCATAGAGCACTGGGAGTGGGCACAAACGTGGGCATAGAGTATAGAGTTTAGACACGGGGCAGACTTGGGGTGCTAGGTGTGAGCATAAACATATGACTTAGGCATATGTGTTGGTATAGGGATGCTGGGCATAAGGTGGGCATCGGGGCACTTGGGCACAAAATAAGTAATAAGTGGCCATAGCATGGAGTCAGCATAATGGCATGGGAGTGTCATAGGGCACAGACACAGTGGGAGTGTGGGCTTCTGTGACATGGGCATAGGGTATGAGTACAAGGTGTGCAATGGAAGGGGAACCCTGTGTTGGCCCAGCCCCACAGTCTCTGTGCCCGTAGGATTGTGTGCCCACCTACAGGATGGCCATCCAGAACCTGAGTACCAGATCCGTCTGTGCTTTGGTGAGGAGTACCCGGGCCCTCCAGGACAGCCAGAGGAGCGGCTTGTCATGGCCCATGTGAGTCACCTCTACCCCTGCATACACACTCCAATGGAAAGCCAAACCTCCCAGTCCTTCTGCATGCCCCTCAGCTGCCCCCGCTAGTCCTGGGGGGCCCCTTGAACTGCTGTGTGACCCTGCCTGTGAAATCAATGTGGGGAGGGGACTGTCACTTGGACTGTGACTTTCTAGTGGGGAACTTGGGGGACTGGTAATGGAGAGAGCCAGTTCATTGCCCCATCCAACCCCATAGGTGGAGCCTGTCTTCGCCCGAGAGCTTCTCCTACACTCCAAGCGCCTGGTCCTCAACACCCCGGTGGGCCCCCAGCCCAGCATCCCTGAGGCTGTCATCCACCTGTTGACACACCTGAGTCAGCACTGAGCCGATCACAGCCTTCTCTGATGCCCCTAAAGCCAGCCCCCCACAGGGCATGGATCCCCCACTTCACTCTGTCCCAATGAGTCAGTGGACCGAAGGTCTCCTCATCCATATCCCAGGTCAGGACAGCAGAAGATCTCACCCTTGCCTTCACCCTCTCTGATGCATGGGTGGAGACCTGGAACAAGAAGATGGCAGACCCCAGACTTGCTGGACCTTGGGCATTGGGCAGAACTGAGCCAGATTATGAAGCATCAGGAAAAAAAACAAAACAGAAGAACACCTCCTCTCCTGCCATGAGCCAAGATGCCTCTAGCTCTTTGCTTAGGGCCAGCCTTGCCTGCAGTTGAGTCCATTGTAAGTTTGCTTAAAGCCAAGCACACCAATAATTAAAGTCTCAGGTTCTTACAGTTGTTGTTGTCATTAAGTGCCAACAAGTTTCTACTTACAGTAGCTCTGTGTAGGGTTTCCGAGGCTATAAACCTTTGCAGAAGCAGAAAGCCTCCTCTTTTTCCTGCAGAGCAGCTGATGGGCTCAAACTGTCAACCTTGTAGTTCGCAGTCCAGTGCTTATCCTCTAGAGTCACTGCACACCCTTATTAGAGTTGTTGTTGTTAAGTCCCGTTGAGTTGGTTCCGACTTACAACTACCCTATATAAGTTTTCTGAGGAGCGGCTGGTGAGTGTGAACTGCCGACCTTTCTGTTCAAATCGACCTTACACTCAAGTGCTTATCCTACAGCTTGTCCAGGGCTTCTACATAGTGTAGTAGTAGTAGTTGTTGTTGTTGTTGTTAAATGCTGTCAAGTCAGTTTGACTCACAGTGACCCTGTTTAGATTTCTGGGGAGTGGCTGGTGGGTTTGAACTTCCAATCTTATGAAGCACTTATCCTACAATGTCACACCAAGGTTCCACTTAGAGTAGAGCCAACCAATAATTGAATTGCCTGTCTTCTAAGGGGCTCTGAGTTTCCAGACCCTTCCTCTTACCTGCTACTAGTCTCTTTTCTTTATTGCCCAAGGGTGGGGGGAGGTCTCCAAACTTGGACCTGAACCCTCGGCTTAGGACACCATCTTTGGAGAGACTGAAGCAGGCCCTAAAACATAGTCCTATAAGGCGAAGTCCAGACCTCCCCAGGCCCTACTGATCTTTGCAACCTGTAAATTGTAGAACATTCTTGAAAATCGGGAGACGGCACCTAGAACCATAAAGTCTTGTCAGTACAGCAACTATTTTTTCAATCCTGGATAACCAACCTTTGTTCCCATTTCTCATTTGTGAGTTTATTTATATGAATTCTCTTACAGAAACCAACAAAATCTCACTTTCATTACATTAATAGGTCACTTTCATGAGGGGGAATGGCACGATTCAACAAACATAAAAAGTTGATCAGTAATGTTAAATTGGAAAACATGTTATATTTACATTTAGTTTTTACAACTATCATGACAAAAAAGTCAGTGGGATACTACTTTTAAATATTATTTCAACAAGCCAGTTGCCCGATTCATTGAGCACCTACTTTGTGCCATGCTAGTGCTGAGCACTGGTCCCTATGTTCCTGGAGCTCACAGCCTGTTTTCCATTGGGAGCCATGACCATCCCTCTCCACCACTCCTTGCTTAGAAGGAGTGATGTTAAGGAGTCACAGAATACCACCTCTGCCACTCACTTGCTGTGTGACCTCAGGAAATAACCTCTCTGAGCCTCAGAGTCTTCCTTTCTTTCTTTTAAAAATATTTATTTTATTTTTGGTGAAAATATACACAGCCAACCATACACCCATTCAACAGTTTCTGCATGTACATTCGTTTATGTTCTTCACGTTGGATCACCATTTCCTTTTTAAAAATATTTTTGTGTGTATCTTAAGTGAAAATTTGCATAGCAAATTAGGTTTCCATTTAACAATTTATATGTAACTTGTATCACAACTTAGTTACAATTTTCACAATGTGTCAACATTTTCATTACTTCCATTTTTTGTGTTCTGTTTCCATTCATCTAGCTTCCCTCCCCTCCTTAATTTTTCATTTATTTGAACATAAATATTGACCATCCTTTGGTCTTATATAGCTGATTGATTTAAGGGAGCACAGTATTATTCATCCAAATCTATTATTTGGATAAAGAGTGACCACTGGGAGTGGCTTCAGTTCCAAGTTCAAAGGGTTTCTTAGGACAATAGCCGGGATCGCCTTATTTTGTAGTTTTTAACATTTTGTTGTGAACTGGATGAAGGTTTAGAGCAGTTCATCAGTTTTCCTTTCAATAATCCATACACAGTTTGTTTCATCTCACTGATGACAACGCCCTCGATGTAACATAACTTAACCCATTTTCTGTGTTTCCTGTTTCCATTCCTCCTTCTTTCTTAACAGTTATGAACTTTGCCCTTGGATAAATGCTGCCCTTTTGATCTTAAATTGTTGATTACGCTAACGTTCCTAGTGTTGATATTCCTCTTATAAACCTATTGTCTGGCTGAAAACTGAGCCACCGGAAGGAGTTCCATTCCAGACCTGAAGGATGACTCAGGGCCACAACCCCAGGACTTCAACCAGCAAACCTGGTCTCTTTCATGATTTTGAATTTTGTTCCACATTTTCTCCCACACTACCCAGCACCATCTAAGGAGCTCTGGTAGCGTAGTGGTTACGAATCGGGCTGTGAACCTCAGGGTCAGCAGTTCGAAACTACCAGCTGCTCCGCGGGAGAAAGATGAGGCTTTCTGCTCCCGTAAAGATTTACAGCCTCGGAAACCCTGTACAAGGTCGCTATGAGTCGGAACCGACTCCATGGCACGTAACCACCACCACTACATGTAGTGATAGCCAAGACACCATCTAGTTCTTCTGGTCTCAGAGTCCTGGAGATTGATGTTCCTGTGATCCATCAGTCTGTTGGATGAATCGTTTCCATGTTTCTTTGATTGTCTTCACTCTCTTTCCTCCAAAAAAGGAGAGACCAATAGTTGCACCTTAGATGGCTGTTCACAAGTTTTTAAGACCCCAGACACTACTCATGAAATTAGGATGTAGAACATTGTCTTTGTGGACTGTTGATGCCTCTGAGAGATGGTTCCTCTAGTCTCTATTGGCCCAGTAAGTCTGGCCTAATTTAGGAGTTTTGTTCTACATTCTAATTGAAACCTTTTATTGAGCTGAGTCCTGGTGTGGCACTGTGGGATAAAGCACTGGGCCACAAGGTCAAGTTGAACCACAAGATCGGTGGTTCAAACTCATCAGCTTCTCCTTGGAAACCCTCCATAGGGTCGCTATGAGTCAGAACTGACTCAATGGCACTTAACAATAACAACTGCGTCCCTGGAGTCCAGGTTTGGTGCTGTAGGATAAGCACTAGAATGCAAGGTTGGTTTAAACCACAAGGTCCACAGTTCAAACTCAACAGCTCCTCCTCAGAAACCCTGTACAGGATCACTATGAGTCACCAACTCGACGACATTTAACAACAACATTGTGTCCCTGGTCAGAGGGTCAATAGTGGTATCTGTGCAGCATCTAGTACTTCAGGTCTCAGACTAGAAGAGGCCAGAACTGGATAGGCCATTAGTCCCATGGACAAAATTCTTCCTTAAGTGGGTTCCTTCACTCCCCTTTGTTCCAGATGAGAAGAGAATAAAAACAATAGCTATATCTTAAATTGTCACTTCTCACCAATCTAGGATTAGAACATGATCTTTATGAACTGTATTATGCCAATTGAGTGAGTTGTTCTACAAAACTATAGTTCCAAGCCTTAAAACCCAATAAAACAATACTGAGCAGTATTAGGTTTCTGTCTTAGTAGGTATCTGTAACTGTGGCCCCATGAGGTTTAATATATATACATATATGGATTGGCATAGTGGCAGCAGCAATGAACCCAAGGGTGGCAACGATTGTGAAGTTGGAGAAGGACAAGGTAGTGTTTCCTTCTGTTGTGCATAATAAGGTCACTGTGAAATGATACTGACTTGACGTCACCTAACAACCATAATATATAATGTCAATATATTTGCAGTACACATAAGCATGCCTGAAGATATACCTACACATGCATCCTCATATACACACATGTGCCTTCCTATGTGCATATGTGACCACACATGTTTTATTAGTTGTTATTATTGTTGCAAAATTGTATGTTATATAATAGTATTTACTAAAATTGTCCCTTATTCTTGAATACTTAGTGTCTTGGACAAGTTGTGAAGACTTCACCCATATTGGGTATTGCTTTTCTCATCACCAAAAATAAAAAATGTCTCTTGTTAAGTACCACCAATTCAATTCTGAATCAAAGTGACACTGTATAGGGTTTCCAAGGAGTGGCTGGTGGGTTTGATCTGCTGAACTTGTGGTTAGAAGTGCAGTACTTATTCTACAGTGCCAAGTGTCTACTATCTATAAAATGAGTCTTCTTCCCTTCCCCTCCTGTCTCTGCTAACCATCAAAGATAATTACTTTCTATGTGCATACCTATTCTTGACTTTATAAAAGTGAGACCGTACAATATTTGTCCATCTTATTGAGTTATTTCACTCAGCATAATGTCCATGCTGTGTTTTGTGGACTTCTCATTATTCTTTATAGTTGCATATTTTTCCACTGGATGCAAGTACCACAATTGGTTTATCTATTATTCATCCTTTGATAGATGCTTAGGTTGTCTCCTTCTTCTTGCTATTGTGAATAATACTATAATGGACCTGGCTGTGCATATATTTATTAATGTCGCTGCTTTTATATTTCTAGAATATGTTACAGTAAATTTTAAAAATTTGCTAGTAGAGTTCCAGGTCATACATGCACTGGTTTATTCCAAACAAACTGTTTAAACATGTCTCTGTGGTCAGTGGATGTCTGCAGAGATGTTGTCTCAGATACTTGTTTTAGTTAGCTTCATTAAAAAAAAAAAAAAAAAAAGGTCCAGTCAAAACAGTGGGATCTACTGGGCTGTTAAATTCAAGGCAAAGAGGTTCATTCATCAGGTTATAGCAACTGTTTAGGGGATTCTAAATGGTAATCTTGATAGATTATTTTGAAGGATAATCAAGGGGTTTGCACTGCAGTGAATTACTTAATATGAGTTTCTTATCATGCTTGGTGCAGGAGGAAAATGAGGCTTTCTGCTCCTGTAAAGATTCACAGCCTTGGAAACCCTATATAGGGTCATTATGAGTCAGAACCGATTTAGTGGCACTTAACATCATCATGTTTGGTAAAATGGAGGAAAACCCCCAAGGAGATGGAATGATACAGTGGCAGCAACAATGGATTCGAACGTAACAATTGTGAGGACTGGCTAGTGTTTCCTTCTGTTGTGATAGGGTCCCTAAGAGTTGGAATCGACTTGACAGCACCTAACAACAGCCATAATTTGTAACTCCCATTAAATAACTAGGTTGTAACTCCCATTAAATAACTAGGTTGTAACTCCCATTAAATAACTAGGTTGTAACTCCCATTAAATAACTAGCACCATCTGGTTGGTTCTAACTTGTAGCAACCTGTATTGGGTTTCTAAGGAGCAGCCATTGAGTCTGAATTGCCGACCTTGAAGTTAGCAGTCTAGTGCTTATCCTACAGCACCACACCAGGACTGGGTTATTGTCGATGTTAAGTGCTGTTGAGTCAGTTCCGACCTTTAGCGACCCTGTATAGGGTATCCGAGGAGCAGCTGGTGAGCTTGAACCACCAACCTTGCAGTTCAAATGGAATTGCAGTTTGGTGTGGTGCATTAACCCACAGCGCCACTCCAGGACTGGGTTGTTGTCAAGCACTGTTGAGTCGAGTCTGACCCATAGCGACCCTGTATAGGGTTTCCAAGGAGCATCTGGTGAGCTTGAACCACCAACCTTGTAGTTCAAATGACTTTGCAGTCTGACGCATTAGCCCACAGCCTCACACCATCACCCTTAGGGTGTGGCCATGTAAATAAAGTCTATGGAACCCTGACAGGGATTGGTCAGGTTTGCCATTCCAGGTTAAATGAGCCAGTTCAAAGAAGGAAGGGGGATGGGATCTCACCGGCATCCAGGAAGAATAGTCAGAAGTGGAGCGCATCCTTTGGACCAAGATGCCTACGCTAAACATCCTCAATGCAGGAGACAGCTGTGTCATCAGAAACAATGAGAGATGCTGCAGCAAAGCAGGCTTTGGCCCAGGGAGCAGGAAAGCTGAGGCCCTTAGGCCTGCCTAGTGGCTTGCCTCTGGGCATTTAATTGGTGGGAAGGGAGGGGGGAGAGAGCTAGGTTTACCGACCCCATGACTCAAAAAGCTAGAGCTGAGTCTTCCTGTGAGGTTTCCTGGTCTGAATGGTGCCTCTGGGCCATTAAGGGCAGAACTAAGAGTTTTAGTAAGGATTGCCCAAGCAGGGTGGGGCTGAGAGGTCTGAAGGAAAGAGGTCAGCCTGCAGGTCTGAGAAGAGGCTGTCCTGATCCTGAACTATATGTAAGCCATTACTCCTCTAAGAAATCCCATAGTTCTATGTGGCATTGCAGTGAATTAGAGAGTGCCGTTTGACCTCCACCTATTAGGAATCAGCTTTGAGCTGATAGTGAGAGGCAGTCAGATGTCAGCCCACACCATTTTATAGGGGTTTTGGTGAAGGAGTGGGTTACATATTGGGCTGCTCCTCAAGAGAAAGACAAGGCTCTTTGTTTCCATAAAGATGTTGTTGTTGTTGTTATGTGCCGTGGAGTCAATTCTGACTCTTAGCGACCCTGTACATGGTTTCCGAGGCTATAAATCTTTACGGGAGCAGAAAGCCTCATCTTTCTCCTACGGTTTCGAACTGCTGACCTTGTGGTTCACAGCCCGATTCATAACCACTACGCTTCAGCCCCGGAAACCCTACACAGGGTAGCTATGAGTCAGAACCGACTCGACAGCACATAACCACCACCGTGAATTAACTTGGAATTCACTTGACTGCAGTGGGTTTGTTTTGTTATTAGAAGTGAAGTTAAGAAAATTGACAATGGCATTGGTGAGGGAAAAGACCAGGAAAGTTGTCCTGACAAATTGTTTTCCATTATGACAGTGCACTTGCTCATTGGGAAACCTTACCCCATCACCCTACAGCCCTGATCTTGTCCCTTCAGACTTCTTTTGGTTCCCCAAACTCAACATTTCAAAGGAAAATGATTTAAGTCTCTTGGGGCTGACAAAACCGCCATTTTGATGTGGTATTAATCAAAAAGCAAAACTTTTTCAGGGAAAGTGTTGTTGTTGTTAGGTACCAAGTCAGTACCAAATCGTAGCAACCCTATGCACAACAGAACAAAACACTGCCCAGTCCTGGGCCAACCTCACAAACATTGCTACGCCTGAGCCCATTGCTCCTGCCACTGTGCCAATCCATCATGTTGGGTCTTCCTCTTTTTCTTCAACCCTCCACTTTACCAAACATAATATCCTCCAGGGACTGGTCCCTCCTGAAAATATGTCCAATGTATGAAAGACAATGTCTGACCATCCTGTCTTCCAAGGAGCAACTCTAGCTGTACTTCTCCAACACAGATCTGTTTGTTCTTTTGGTAGTCCCTAGTACTTTAAATATTCTTCTCCAACATCTTAACTCAAATGCATCAATTCTTCTACAATCGTCGTTATTCACTGTCCAACTTTCCCATGCATATGAGGTTATTGAAAATACCATGGCTTGGTCAGGCACACCTTAGTCCTCAAGCTGCCATCTTTGTTCTTCAACATTTTAAAGAGGTTTTGTGCAGCAGATTTGCCTAATGCAATATGTCATTTTCTTTCTTGACTGCTGCTTCCATGAGTGTTGATGGTTGATCTGAGCAAAATGAAGTCTTTGACAACTTGAATCTTTTCTTCATTTATATAGCTGTTGTTTATTGGTCCAGTGGTGAGGGGTTTTGTTTTCTTTGCATTTATACGCAATCCATACTGAAGGCTGCGGTCTTCGATCTTCATTAGTAAGTATTTTAAGTCCTCTTCACTTTCAGAAAGCAAAGTTATACCACTTGCATATTGCAGGTTGTTAATGAGTCTTCCTCTAATCCTGATGCTAGGATTATATATTTCTTCATATAATCCAGCTTCTCAGATTATTTGCTCAGCATACAGATTGAATAAATATGGTGAACAAATACAACCCTGGCACACTTTCCTAATTTTAAACCATTCGGTGTTCCCTGGTTCTGTCTGAACAACTGCCTCTTGGTCTATGTACAGGTTCCTTATGAGCATGATTAAGTCCACGAGAAAGTAAATCCATGAGAGCCAAAATATGACTTTGAATTTATCCCACCTGAATTTAGAGATCATCTGAAGAACAGATTTGATGCATTAGACACTAAAGATCAAAGACCAGAAGAGTTGTGGGATGATATCAAGAATATCATACATGAAGAAAGCAAAAGGTCATTAAGAAGACAAGAAAGAAGGAAAAGAACAAAATGGATGTCAGAAGAGACTCTGAAACTTGCTCTCCAGCATAGAGAAAGCATCTAAAGCAGATGAGAGAAGTGAGGAGGTAAAAGAGCTGAACAGAAAATGTCAAAGGTTCGCTCGAGAACAGAAGGGTTAGAGAGACAGAAACACCACCTTCATACGTATATAGACCTAAATGCAGGATATGTCAAGAAACAGTAGCTTCCCATTTTCATATTTTTGTTAAACAACAGTTTCCATGATTTTATAGCAATACTTTTTTTTTTTTTTAACTTATCCACATATTTAGGAGTGGAATTACTAGATCATAAGGTATTTCTATTTCTAGCTTTTTGAGACAGTGCTACACTGTTTTCCATAGTGGTACCATTTTCTGTTCTTATTAGCATTATGAAAGAGTTCCAGTCCCCCCCACAACCTCACTAGCATTCATTGCTTTCTGGATTTTTTTGATCATTGTCATTTTTCGCAGGGGTGAAATTTGATCTCATTGTAGTTTCAGTTTGCATTTCTTAAATGGCTATTAATCTGAGCATTTTTTACTATACTTACTGACCACTTGAATGTGCTCTTTGGTGAATTGTTGGTTCGTGTCCTTTGTCCATTTCTTTTTTGGATTATTTGTCTTCTTGTTGAATTGTTAAAGTTTTCTATATATTTTAGAGATCATACCGTTATCAATATGCCTTTGCCAAAGTTTTTTCCTAGTCTGTAGATTCTCTCTTTGTTCTCTTGGTAATGTCTTTTTGGTGAGCGTAGACATTTCATTTTTAGGAGACTCAGCTATCTAACTGCTACTATTCATGCATTAAAAATTTGGTTTGGTAGGCTAGTTACCCCTAAAATTAGGTCCCCTCATTTTGACTCTGCTATCTTCCAGGAACTTTTTAGTTTTAACTTGAACATTTAAGTATTTGACCATTTTGAGTTCGTTTTGGTGAATCATGTGAGCTATGGATCCCAGCTCATTTTTCTGCAGAGTGATGTCCAGTTTTGCCAGCATCATTTGTTAAAGCAGAGAGCAGTCACTGTCATTGTTACTATCGTGCGGGGTGTTCCAGACTGTCACACAGGAGTTGATGTTGTTGTTGTTGTTGTTAAGTGCTGGTTAAGTCAGTTCCAACTCATAGTGACCCTGTATAGGGTTTCCAAGGAGCGGCTAGTAGTAGGTTCAGTTCCCCAATGGAGAGAAGAGACTAGGATTCAATTCCTCAATAAGGAGGAAGATGCCATTTTTTAAAAAGAGTGCTGGTGGTGATATAGGGTAAGCATTGGACTACTAAACACAAGGTTGGCTGTTTGAATCCACCAACCACTCCGAGGGTTCTTCTATCATGCTTAGTGCAGGAGAAAGATGAGGCTTTCTGCTCCCGCAAAGATTTACAGCCTCTGAAACCCTATACAGGGTTGCTATGAGCCTGAACCAACTTGACGGCACCTAATAATGATAACAACAACAACTTTTGTTAATGACTGTTTCTTCCCCACTCAATAGACTTTGACCCTTTGTCAAAGATCAGCTGCCCATAAATGAATGGATTTACTTCTAGGTTCTCAATTCTATTCCATTGGTCTATGTGGCTCTCATTGTACCCGTACCACGCTGGTTTTATTACAATGTTTGTAGAATAACTATTGGAATCTGAAAGTGAGACGCCTCCTACTTTGCTCCTTTTAAAAATATATTGTTTTAAGTATTTGGTGACTTCTTCCTTTCCATAAAAAGTTAGGGATTAGTTTTTCCATTTCAGTAAAGAATTTTATTGAGATTTGGATCTGGATTGCATTATATCAATAAATTGCCTTTGGTAGAATTGACATTTTTATAATGTTAACTCTTCCAAGCCAAGAGCATGAAATGTTTTTCCATTTATGTTCATCTCTTTTCGTTCATTGTACTAGTATTTTGTAGTTTTCCTTATATAAATTTGTTACATCCCTGCTTAGGTTTATTCCTAGGTATTTTATCCTTTTAGGAGCTATTATATATTATAAATGGTATTATTTTCTTGATTTCCTTTTCAGTGATCTCCCGTGTTAGCGTACAGGAACCCAACTGAGTCTGAGCGTTGATCATGTACCCTGCCACTTTGCTGAATCCTTCTGTTAGTTCCAATAACTTCTCTGTGGAGTCTCCTGCATTTTTATGTCTCATACAGGTGGCTCCACACGATAAGCACTGGACTGAGAACCATAAGGTCCATGGTTTGAGCCCGTCAACCACTCTGGTCCCACAAAGATTTAAAGCCTCGGAAACCCAACACAGTGTCACTATGAATCAGAACCGACTCAATGGCACTTAACAACAATAACAGGATCATGTCGTCTTTGAATACGGACAGTTTTACTTTTTTTTTTAAGGTTTTTATTGTGGATTGAGTGAAAGTTTACAGGGCACATCATCAGTTTCACATTCAACCATTTATATGACTTGTTTCATTACATTGATTATAATCCCCTCCATACATCATCAGTTAACAGTGTTTCTCTCTATCCTCTTTTGCTTTTTTTTGGGGGGGGGGCAGGACATTGCATATTTACAGTCTCGGCTTTTAGGGAAGGTTTTTACATTTATCTGTAGATATCCAGGGCTCATGTATGCGATTACTAACAAGCATAACTGAATAATCAGATGAGGGACAGTTTGCTATGTCTGCTAGGCGGCTAAAGTCTGATCCTCAGAGCCTATGGTTTGGACGGTCTGCAACGCTTGGGCCCTAGTTTTACTTCTTTCTTTCCAATTTTGATACCTTCTATTCCCTGTTCTTGTTTGATTGCTCTAGCTATAACTTACAATACAATATTGAATAGGAATGGTGATAAAGAGCATCCTTGTCTCATTCCCATTCTTAGGGGAATGCTATCAATCTTTCTCCATTGAGAGTAATGTTGGCTATTGGTTTTGCATTTGTGGCCTTAATTATGTTGAGGAAAGTCCTTTCTATTTCTATGTTGCTGAGAGTTTTTATTATTTCAGAGTGTTGAATTTTATCAAATGCCTTTGTTACTTCAGTTGAGATGTTCATGTGACCCTTTATCTTTGTTTTATTCTTGTGCTGAATTACATTGATTGCTTTTCTAATGTTGAACCATCCTTGCACCCCTAGTGTGAATCCCACTTGATTAGTTGCTTTTTGTTGTTGTTGTTTTTGGATATGTTGTTGCATTCTATTGGCTAAAATTTGGTTAAGTATTTTTGCTTGTATATTCATGAGACACCTGGTGTGGCGCTGTGAGCTAATGCATCACACTGCAAAGTCATTTGAACTGTGAGGTCGGTGGCTCAAGCTAACCAGCTGCTCCTTGGAAACCCTGTGCAGGGTCACTATGGGTCGGAATCGACTCAATGGCACTTAGCAACAGAAATAATTCTTGAGATATGTTCATCTGTAATTTTCTTTTTTAGTGGTATTTTGCCTGGCTTTGGTATCAGGATTATGCTGGCTTCATAGAATGGAATAAGGTGTATCCCTTCCTTTTCTGTGTTCTGGGATAGTTTGAGTAGAATTGGTTTCAACTCTTCTCTGAATGTTTGCTAAAATTCTCCAGTGAAACTGTCTGGGCCAGGGCTCTTTTTTTTGCTGGGATTTTTTTTTTTTTTTTTTAAGTTGCATCTTCAATTTCTTCTTTTGTTATGTTCATCTAGATAGGCAGTGTGTGTCTAGAAATGTGTTCATTTCTTCTAGGTTTTCAAACCTGCTGGAATATAACTTTTCATAGTATTCTTTTATGATCTTTTTTTTCTCAGATGGTTCTATTGTAATGTCAGCCATCTTATTTCTTATTTAGATTATTCACATCTTCTCATTTTATTTTGCTTTATTCCTTTGTCAGTTTTGCCAGTGCTTTGTCAATTTTGTTGATCTTCTCAAAGAACTCATTTCTAGTCTTGTTGATTTCTTGGTTTTACTGTTTTCTATTGTGTGATCATTTTCTGTATCTTGACCCAGATTGTTTCACCACCTTTGACCTGACTCACTGCCCCATAAACTATGTATCTGTGCTTTCAAGTTATTGTTGTTAATTTGATCTGATATAGATAATTCTTTTTAAAAAGCCCAACGCTCATGGCAAAATTCTTTATTAATTCAACTAAACTGTTGTTTAGCTTGAAGATGACTTCAGGAGATAGTTTTGGTTCAAGGTTTGAAATTTTTCTCAAAGTAACAGATTCAGGGGTTCCATCAACCTCAATGAGTCTGCTGGATTCTATTAGGAATTTTAAAGTCTGTTACACATTTTCTCCTCTTTTAATCAGGACGCATCAATTGAGTCCTTGATCACGTTCAGTAATGGTAGTCAAGCACCATTCAGTTCTTTTGGTCTTGTGGCAAAGGGGACTGTAGTTCATAGTTCATGAAGACATCTAGTCCTGCAGACTGGTTCCTTCTCTGATTCTTGGGTCTCCTCTTCCTCTACTGTCCCAGGTGAACAGGGGCCAATTATTGTATCTTTGATGGTGCTTGCAAGCTTTGAAGACTCCAAACACTACTCACCAGTCTGGGTATGGGAGTAGAAAAGAAATTATAAAAATACTGTTAAACCAATTAACTGGATAGGTCCATGAAGCCATGACCCTAAGCCTTCAAACCAAGAGAACTAATACCATGAGATGTTTGGTTGTCCCTAAGGAGTTTCAGCAACTGCATCCTCTTTTTTGTTGTTGTTGTCACTGTACATTTATATAAAGCACAACATTTGCTATTTGCCCTTTTCCTGGTATATAGCTTAATGGTATCAGTTATATTGGTTAAGTTGTAAACCACTACCTTTAATCAATGCCAATTGTCCCATCACCATAAATATAAACTCACTATGTTCCAGAAAATGATTCCTTTCTGCCTACCCTCTTCCACCCCCAAGTAACCACTAATAATCACTGGTCTCTCTATATTTATCAATTTTCAGCATCTCATATGAGTGAACTTCAAAAATATCATGGAAACATTCCATTAACTTTTCATGCTATTTTCCCCATGAACTTTTTGAAACCCTCTCATGTGAGTGAAATCAGACAGTATTTGTCCTCTTGTGATTGACTTATTTCACAGATTCTTCATTTCTTAAAAATAGCCTACAAAAACCTCTGGGGCAGGTTAGTTTGAGTAGTAAATTGGAGAAGAAAGGGAAGGTGGCCTGGTGGTACACAGTAAGTTCATACTGACTTGTCACTTGGGGAGTGGAAGAGCAGGGAAGGTCTTACTGTCTTATCTTAGCTTTGCTGTACAGACTGGAGCTCTCGGAGGAGGTTGGGTCTACTACTACTCTGTGTTGGGTTCTCCAAGGTCGTTGAATTTTGTGTAGGGGAGCCGGTTGCCTCTTCACCACAGTATGGTTATCTAAAGAGATGCCAGCCCTCTTTTAGAGATGAGGAAACTGAGATTCAGCCAGGGTGGGGGCTGGCCTTGCTTGAGACTGCATTGTAGGAAGGCATCTGTCCAGTTGCCTGTCATTCCCACACCACTCACTAGAGGGCGCCAGGGCCGCTGCAGAACCATCGTAGGCACCCCTCCCTATGTGAACTTCAGTGCTAGGAGAACAGGGAATTGTGTGACCCCGGGGCTCTGCGCTGCGGGGAGGAGAGGGAAAAAATGGAACTAGGAATGGAGACCTGAGAAGTCCATGGTGCTTCTTACTTCAGCCGGCACTCCCAATTCTTAGCAGCTCAGCCGAGCTGATTCCACCTCCCTCTGCTCTCATCCAAACACTTCTCTCTCTTCACTCCCCTCCTTCCCGGTGTTTGCACTTCTGTCTCTGTGTATTTTTTTCTGTCTCTCACAGTGATTCTCTCTCTCCCTCTTTCTCAAACTCTGTGTGTGTGTCTATTTTTTTCTGTCTTTTATTTATCCATCTCTGTTTCTACTTCTGTCTCTCTTTCCTCTGCCCCCCAATTTTCTGTCTCTGTCTCTCTGTCTCCATCTCTTTTGGTTTCTGCCTCCATCCTCCTTAGTTTCACATCCTGTCCCTCCCCAGACACTATCACCCAGCACATGTGGGCTGAGGGTCTCAATCCTTCCCCCACCCCCCCCATGTCACCCCTGGCAGCTTCTCACAGCTTCCCAGTCCCGGCCTCTCCTCCCCTCATGGGCCTTGAGGGAGGGGGGCCTGGGAGGAAGGGAGGGCAGCCGGCAGGCCCACCCCTTTTTGCCTTTCTGGGCTGGGAGGCCGGGCCAGTAGGCCTTTTAACCAGCCTGGGCAGGCTGTGCCGGACGCCAGCCCTGGACGCAGTGCCTGGCCCTGTGGTCCCGGCATCCGCCAGCCCGGCCAGCATGCAGCAGCAGTCCCCACCCGGGCCCCTGGCCCCCGCGGCCGAACCAACCAAGCCTCCCTACAGCTACATAGCTCTGATCGTCATGGCCATCCAGAGCTCCCCGGGCCAGAGGGCCACACTCAGCGGCATCTACCGCTACATCATGGGCCGCTTCGCCTTCTACCGCCACAATCGACCTGGCTGGCAGAACAGCATCCGCCACAACCTGTCACTCAACGAGTGCTTTGTCAAAGTACCTCGCGATGACCGCAAGCCAGGCAAGGGCAGCTACTGGACGCTGGACCCCGACTGCCACGACATGTTCGAGCATGGCAGCTTCCTGCGCAGACGTCGGCGCTTCACCCGGCGAGCAGGTGCTGAGGGCCCCAAGGGCCCTGCCAAGACCCGCCGTGGACCCCTCCGAGTGACCAGCCAGGACCCAGGACCTCCTGACTCTGCAACTGGCAGGCAGTGCCCATTCCCACCTGAGCTGCCAGAGCCCAAGGGCCTAAGCTTTGGGGGTCTGGTCGGGGCCTTGCCAGCCAGCATGTGCCCAGCAACCACTAATGCAAGGCCTCAGCTGCCCACGGAGTCCAAAGAGATGCCCACGCCCAAGCAGGCAGGCCCCGGAGAGCTCCCTGTGGCCACATCATCCTCCCCATGCCCAGCATTTGGCTTCCCTGCTGGCTTTTCTGAGCCTGAGGGCTTTCGCAAGACCCCTACACCCATCTTGACCACCGAGGCAGGCATTGGGAGCAGCTACCAATGCCGGCTGCAAGCACTAAATTTCTGCATGGGGGCCGATCCAGGCCTTGAGCACCTCTTGACCTCAACAGCTCCTTCCCCTGCATCCCCCACCCCTCCAGCCTCACTCAGGGCCCCGCTGCCCCTGCAAGCTGACCATAAAGAACCCTGGGTTGCAGGCAGCTTCCCTGTCCAGGGAGGTTCCAGCTACCCATTGGGGCTGACCCCCTGCCTATACCGGACACCAGGAATGTTCTTCTTTGAGTGAAGGCAGCCTGATCTTGGACAGTACCTGCAGGGCCCCTGCGACCACCACCCACTGGGCTGCGCCTGACTCTGTGACCTGGAGAGCTCATGAAGGACTCAGCCCCGGCAAGCTAAGGACAACCAGGCCAGGAAGCCAGGACTGGAGCAGTGAATGTTCAGCCAGGCCCTCAGGGCCTCAGGACAAACTTGGGGTGAGGGGAAGTGGGCAGGGCCCCTTGGGGTTTGCTCCATGCCTCTCAGGGCCAATAAAGCTAGAGTGATGACAAGGGTCAGCCTGCTGGATGGTTGGGAACTGGGGGCCAGGACACCTGATGGTTTGTGAGGGTGAGGGGTGTATTCAGCTGGTCAAGGGACCCTCAGATAGAAATGTCCCATATGAAACTTTCTGGGGACTTTCTCCGGGAGTTTCCAAGGAAGGGAAAGGAAGGGAGAGTGGGGGAGGGAATAAATCAGGAGCAAGACCAGGCAGGGCTGAGGCTAGGTTGGGCTTCGGGGCAAATTCTCCAGCCCCAAACCCTGTGACTCAGCGCCCCCATTACCAACAGTCCTAAGAGCTGTCCATTTGTGGCATTTATTCTCTCTTGGACTTTTCCTGAATCAAGTCACCAAATCCTGTGTGGTGTGGAATGTCAGCCTCATTTTACAGTGATAGAAACTGAGGCTCCAGAGTTTGGGACTCACTAGTTACTAGTCCAGATGGCAAATGAGTGACAGAGAAGACCCCATATCCAGGTCTGCGTGGCTCCAAAGGCAGACTCTTCAGCCACCTCTGCCCTCCAGCCCCCACCTGTAATTAGAGAGAAAACGTAGAGGTATGAAGTAGGATCAGAGCAGAGCCGGTGGTGGTCCCAGAGGAGAAAAGGCTATTGTGAAACCCTAGAATGCCAGAGCTGAAAAGGCACCCTTTACCCATGGTTTGGGAGCCGTGATGGCACAATGGCTAAGCACTCTTGGCTGCTAACTGCAAGGCTGGCGGTTTGAACCCAGCCAGGAACTCACTCCATGGGAGAAATTCTGCTGGTCTGCTTCTCTGTAAAGATTACAGGATTTCAGGAAACCCCACGTGGCAGGTCTACTCTGTCACATGACGACGATATGCGTCAAAATCAACTCAACTACGACCCATTGTACAGACAGAGAACCCAAGGCTCAGAATTAGCTATCTGGCTCCTTCTCCTAGATCCCACACTAAAGGTGGTGGGGGGGGGGGGGCCTCCTCTGAACGCCCAGCTCTCTGCGATCTCCTGGTGACTCTTTACAAAAGTGTTTCTCTCATGGGGGCATTGGCGGAGGGCAACATGGCTGTCCTGAGCACAGATCAGAACTGTCTGAGCCCTGACCTTTGACCTTCTCTAAATGCCCCTTGGAGTTCATGGTCCCCGACATGAAATCTGAAATCTCATTGCTCCACCCCTAGTACCAGGAGGAGCCGAGGCAAATGGCTTCCTCCGTCCAAGCCTCAGTTCTCCCATCTTGCTCATGGGTATGAGAAGAGTCCTAGGATCTTGAGACACTGGGGGCACTCCCAACCTAGCCTTTGTTTTAGACATCAGGGGTGGGTGGGTGCTGGAGGGTCTCCTGCCCCATGAGGTATAAAAGGACTCTGGGGACCCAGGGGTTGGAAACTCATCATCGGTAACTGGCCCTTTCCAGAGGCCCTCCTTCCTTGGCAGGCGGCCACCGACTTCAGCCTCTGCTGCTCCCTCCTCCCTCGCAGGTCCCCAGGGGCCCAGGAGGAAGCGAGCCGGCTGGACAGCCCAAACTGTCTGGTTCCCACAGACTCCTGGTCCGGGTGGAGGGGACCAGTGGGTAGGGGTTCACTGAGGCCAAAAGGGGTTGTGAAAATGCATGGCCAGCAAAGGGCTCCTCCCCACCATACCTGTCAGACCCTACCCCAGGAACCCACCAAGCAAGAGAGAAGGAATGAGGATCTGTTCTATGTCATCTGGGCATGGATCAAGGGAGGGAGCAAATGTCCTGGTGTGAAAGGTATGGGCAAGGGAGCTCCTCTGTAGCTTTGTACTTGCGTGGGTCATTGTCCCTCAAGGTATGTGTGTGAATGGTGGAGAGAGAGAGACAGTTAAGCAGATTCATAGAGCAAGTGGTCCTTTCTTGGTTAAGTCAGAGAAGAAGGAATTTACAAATCTAGTGACCTCAGTCCCACACCAGCATCCTGACCAACCTATCCCCTAAGGAGGTGTGGCACCTGAACTGGGATAGAGGCCTGTCCACCTATCCCCACCCTGGGGAACATGCAAAAGGGCCAACCACACCCAGGTGCATAGACGCAACTCTGCCCTTGAGTCCCTTCTCTACCCCTTCCCCAAATAGGACCCCTGAACTTATTACTGCTTAGGACTTGCAGTACCCACCCTCTCTGTGCCTTGGTTTCACTTGGTTGCCCAGTGATTGGGGACCTGAGTGGCTTGACTGTCTGACCCAAGGGATGTCCACAAGGAGGACCCAGGCTCAGAGGTGCTGGACTGGGAGGCCCAGACGCCATGATCTCATCTTGCCCACAGCTAGCTGCCCAGGCCGGGGACCCCACCCACTGGGCCTCCTGCCCTCACATTTTTTCCATGACCAACAGATACTCTCTGGCTCTTGCCTGGCCACCCCCACCTTGGTGTGTCAAGGAGTGAGTAGTTAAGTGGAGATTCAGAATTCCTAAACTGGGTTAACAGATGGAGAGATGAAAACCAGAGAAGGCAAATGATGTACCCAAGGCCACACTGCAACGCAGGAATAGAACTGCCTTCCCAACCCATCCATTGTCCCACCCCTGCTGCCTTAACTGTATGCGGTTGTTAGTTATGTCTCTCTTGGAAGGAGCCCTTGCCCCATCTGCTCAGCAGTTTCCAAAAATCAAACAAGCCTACAGCTGTCAAGTCAATTCTGACTCACAGTGACCAGATACAGGGTTTCTGAGAAAAGAGCCTCATCTTTCTCCTGCTGAGTGGCCGATGGGTTTTGAACTGTCAACTTTGAGGTTAGCAGTCCAAGGCCTAACCCACAACACCACCAGGGCTCAACAGAAAGGTACCAAGTTGCCTTGCAGAGTTCTTGTTATTAGATGTTGTCAATTCTATTTCAACTCAAGACAACCCTATGTGTGCCAAGTAAAATTGCTCTGGGGTTTTTTTTTTAAGGCTGTGACCTTTCAGAAGCAGGTTGCCGGGCCTTACTTTTGAGGTGCTTCTGGGTGCATACTTTTTGCATCACACAGAGACTCCTACAGAATCCTAAGTCCTTACAGAGTTAGGCCAAATCAAATCCTAAAATGGTAGAATTGGTGGACTTTCAGAATCTTTGAGCATTTTTTAATCTTAGCAGCTCAGATTCTTGAAATAGCAGAGTGGGAAGGGTGTCTCCTGATTTCTGAACCCCCTCTACAGCCTCAAGTGGGTGTCGGTTTTGGCTTGAGCACACCCACCCAGAAAAGGTGCCCGTGCCTTCAGAGGAAGTCCCTCCTCACAGCCATCTGGCAACATTTTCACCTGCTGGTCCTCTGTGCTTTGCTTCTTCTCCCCCGCCCCTCCCCTCACCCCAAGGCAGGGTGGGAAGGCCTTCCTGCCCCCACAGTCCACCCCCACCCACAGAACTGGACCTTCCCCTGCCTGGCTCCTCCAACCCCACCTCTTATCTCCCTGCTTTGCTGGCTCACCCACCCACTTCCTTCCCTTCTTCATGGATGGCATTCTACAGCCCAAAGTTCAACACTCCTTCCCACACTCCAGAAACTGCCTCCACTAGGGGTGGGAAACCCTCACCCATGGAGGGGCAGTGCTCCAAGGCTGCCATAGGGATGAGGAAGGAGGGGGAGGTTGTGTTGGCCAGCCTGGCACATCCCTCTGCCGGGAGTGTACAGAACCCAGGAATCCAGACCTCTGACAAAACATCCACTCCCCAAACTGTAGACTAGGCTGTCCTAGGAAGTGTGTGCAGTGTTTCATGCACAAGCTCTGCACCCCAACTGCCTGGGTGTAGATCTCAGCTCCACCACTTTATTGCTGTGTGGCCTTGGTCAAGTTCCTTCACCTCTCTGAGTTTCCCTTTTACGTAAAATGTGGGGGCATTGTGAGGTTACATGAGTTAATGTTTGTAAAGTGCTTACCACAGTCCTTGCAACAGCCTGTAAGGTCTATGTGATGACATCATCTTCTATTCCAGCCTCAGAGCCTTTGCACTTGCTCATCTTTCTGCCTGAAACAGTCTTTCATCAACACCATGGGGGTCACTCCTTCAGTTCAAACCACCACATCCCCCATGCCCACACCCAACACTTTTGAAATTCATTTATTGCTCCCCAGTTTCTCAAAGCTCCAGGAGGACATTCACTGCTTGTCCCCACTAGAACAATGTGTGGAACATAGTTGTTGTTGTTATGTGCCGTCGAGTCGGTTCTGACCCATAGCGACCCTGAACAGGGTTTCCAAGGCTGTAAATCTTTACAGGATCAGAAAGCCTTATTTTTCTCCCAAGCAGCTGGTAGTTTCGAACTGCTAGTAGGGGCTCACAAAACAACAGAAGCACAAGCCCAGGTACCAGGCACTTTGCCTACATTACCCCCTGGAATGTTCACATTGACCCTGGGAAGCAGGCGCTATTATTACCTCATTTTACAGACAGGAAACTGAGGCTCAAAGAGGGCAAGAAGTAGATTTGAACTCATTCTGTCTGGTCGGGAACTCAGACTTTACACATGTGAGATCCGCCTCCCTATACCCGTTTCCATAGCATTTAGAATATGTATGGAGTTAACACCAACTAAAGGCAACCCCACATCTGTCAGAATAGAATGTGCTCCACAGGATTTTCATTGGTTGATTTCTCAGAAGTCAATTCCCAGGGCTTTCTTCTGAGGTGCTTCTGGGTGGATTCAAACTACCAACCTTTTTGTTAACAGCCTAACATGTTAGCCATTTGCACCACTCAGGGACCCCGCCACACACTACTTGTTGTTGTTAGGTGCCATCGAGTCAATACCACTTAGAGTGTGACCCTATGTACAAAAGAACAAAACATTGCCTCGTCGTGCACCATCCTCACAGTCACTGTTACCCTTGAGCCCAGGGCTTCTGCCACCATGCCAATCCATCTCATTGGGAGTCTTCCTTTTTTCCACAGACTTTACCAAGCACGATGTTCTTCTCTACAGCCACTCAAACAGACATGGTCCGCCTCCCCCTTGGTCTTCCTGCCCCCCGGTCTGTCTCCCCCATTCACTGACCTCCCTGGATTCAAGGGTGTTACTATGTTGTTCCTTTGCTCAAATTCTTCCCTGGCTCCCCGTTATCCCAATTCTGCCTGGCATTTGAGGCTCTTGCTAACTTCTCCTGCTTCATATAATGCAAAAGCTCTCCTGAAATATTCTAAGACAAGCTTGTTCTCAGCTCCTAGTCTTTGGACATGCAGTTCCCGCAGCCTGGGACACTCTCCCCATTCTTTCTTCGGAAAAGCCCTACTCCTTATTTGGTCTAAGCTTGGATGTCACTCCCTCTGAAGAGAACAGAGTCGGGGTTAATGTCACCTTCATGTTCTCGTGGTTTCTTAGGTTACCATCCAGTTTTACCTTGCTCCCCTTGCTCCACATGCTCCCATGGGAGTTACGGAGGCTGTGAGCTCTCTGAGAACAGAGACCATGTTTAATTTATTGCTGGGCTGTAACTTGGGGCCAGACCCATATGGGGGTCCACCAAAGTGTTATGAAGTGATTGCATGTTTCAGAAGACAGCCTACTTTGCCACCCTACCTCACTACTAACTGGCTGGGGGACCAAAGGCTTGCCCCCCTCCCAAAAAAAACTCTATGCCTCAGTTTCCTCATCTATGAAATGCACATAATGAAAATACCCACTATGGGGTGGGAAGGCAGTGAATTAATCCGTAGAAGCACTTGGTACCAGGCCTGGCACAAAGCTCCTTAGAGTGAAGGAAGAAGGGACGGACAGGTGTGTGGGAAACTGGACAGATTGAAGCTTGGTCCAGGTGGGCACATCCCTCAGGACAGCCTTGGCTGCTTCATGCCCTCAGGGTAGCCTTGTCACTGGATGAATCTTTTCCCACCACTGCCCTGTTGGGCCAAAGTGGCCGGTGGAATTCGAGGCCACTGGACCCAGACAGGAAAAGGCAACGTCACCATCCCAGGCGTAATCCAAACCAGATGCGGCCTCAGTGGCTTCCAGGCCCATGGGGGTGGTCACTGTGGGCCTGGCCAAGGCCCAGACTCAGGAAATGGTGTTGGAGGGAGCTCTCTGGGTTGGGACCAGCCGGGAAGAGCTGTCCTATGAAGGGTGTTAACTCTTCTTAGCCCACAAGGGGAGCCCAGGACACTGGATTGGAGAAAGTGCCAGGGAAAGGCTGGGCCCTGGCACTAAGGAGGCACAGCGCACCCTGCAGGAAGATCACGGCATCGCACTGTGCTGAAGGAGCCCATGCCCCTGGCATTGTGGTGGGCAGGGGAAACCAGGCAAGGAGCAGGGGAAGTGCAGACGCTGAATCCCTGACATTACCAGCACCCTGACACTTATAGAACCCAGACCCTTTGCCCCACCTTGCTTGGCAGTTTCAAACCATCTGTAAGCTCACTGCTTCCAACAGGGTGGCTCCTAGGGTGAAAATTCCCACTCTCCTTCTGCAATTGCCCAAGATGGGGATTCTAGTGAGATCAATGGAGTTGGGGCCCAGGTCTGCAGGCAGTCAGGCAGAGACTGCACTTTATACAAGAAGCCACAGCCCCGGCTTGCCCTGTCTGTGTTCTCTGAGCTCCATTTCTCTGTTCATATTGTTGAGTCTAGATTCCCTGCTTCCAGGGGCAGGGGAAGTCCAAAAGAGGCATCTGGTGAATTACAAAGAGCTTCCTAAGGTGTGCCTGGGAGGGAAAGAGCTAAGGTTGGCAGCAGCCGTGTTCCATGGTTCTGGTGGGCTTGCTGACCAGCACACATTAATTTGCAGTGTAACCCTGGGAAAATTACTTTCCCTCTCTGAACCTGTGGCCTCACCTGCAAAATATGGCAAGTGAGCACCGCTTCCCCATCTGTCAGGTGGTAACAGAGAGCAGAGCTGAGATTGTCCTTCAGAGGATAAAACAGAGGCTTACGCTACGAAGCAGAAGTCCTGAGTTCTAGTCCCAGCTGTGGCTGTCTCTACTGTGGAGCTTTCCCATTTAGACCTGGTTTCCCCTACCAGATCCAGGCACTGGATGTCGGCTCTGGGTAGATACCTCATTCCCACCCCTCCCCCCACCCTAGTGACTCATTCCTCATCAGCACATTGTGTGGCCAAGGCTCAGCCCTTGGGTGGGGGCCAGGGAGGCCAAGAAAACCACTGAGAGGAAACCACAGGGCTAGCCCAGCTGGCAGGTGGCAGGCGGGCAGGTGCTCAAGGATCCGGCCTGGAGGCCCTGCCCCATAAGTACATGCGTCCCACCTAGACCCAAAGCCAGGTTCCCCAAGTGCTCCAATCCAGGTTTGCAAGGGCAAGACTTAGGTCCCACAGACACACACCCCCACATCCCCACCCCATGTGGTACCTGCTGCACCACCTGCTGGAATGGAATAGGTGTGAGGGTGGGGACTGAGGTCTGCACATCCAGGCCATCGTTTACAGAGGCAGGGGAAGACACCTCCTCCCCGACCCCGGTCTTGGTTCATGGGCAAGTCTAAGGTCTCCCTAAGGAAGCAGCTAAGCGACCAGTGTATTGGTTAAGAGTAGGGACTCTGGGTCCAGACTACTTGGGCACAAATCCTGGCTCTGCCACTGGCTCCTGTGTGAACCGAAGCAAGTGCTTGCCCTCACAGAAGCCTGGCATCCTTCCACATCTGAGAAATGGAAATAATACAGCTTCCACATGCAGTGATAGTGACTACACAATGCTGGGCCCAGGACCTATACACGGCCAGTGCTCAATATTTGTTAACATCAACCCCACTCAGGCCAGTCCCACCGCAGACCCAGTTCTCCTCACAACCACAGGATGCACCGATTATCTCCTGT
Source organism: Chrysochloris asiatica (assembly GCF_000296735.1). Lineage (NCBI taxonomy): Eukaryota > Metazoa > Chordata > Mammalia > Afrosoricida > Chrysochloridae > Chrysochloris > Chrysochloris asiatica. The sequence continues at coordinate 19,801,847 of NW_006408557.1, forward strand.
CCTCTGGGGTGCCCCCTTCAACAAATGGAGCCCCTCCCCTGCATTGCAGACTTGGGGTGACAGGGCTGTGGTCACTGGGAAAGGGCACAAAACAGCCATCTCCCGGAGCTCTCCTGGGACACCTGGTCACTGCAGGCAGACCCAGCAAATTCACCACAGATCTGCCTGTTCTGTGGGGACCCTGCTTTCTGCTTCTCCTTGATTTAGTGAGAAGCAGGCTGTGGGGCACACTCTGGAAGACAGAAAAGCTGCTGGATGTCAAGCCCTTTAAGCCCCTTTCAGTCTTTGGGCCTCAGTTTCCTTATCTGTCAAGCAAGTTCAGCTTCAGTTCACTGACTGCTCTCCCACGCTTTGTCCAGTCATCAGGAGGCCCTGACACTGCCTCAGTTTCCTCTTCTGCAAAACGGGAATAAGAAGAGCCCCCTACCGCCTAGCGTTGGCCAGAGGATGCAATGAGTTAATGTATGGAAAAGTACTAAACAGAGACTGACAAGCAGGAATCACCCAAGAAGTGTTGGCTGCTGTGAATTCCCTCTCACAGAAGAGGAAACTGATGTACAAAGAGCCCGAAGGTGGGCGAGGAGATAACTTGCTGAACTGGCGTGCTGGGCAGTCTGGCGCCAGACTTAGGGAAGGACACACAACTGGAGGCTCAGTGGCAGCGGACGTCTGTAAGTTCACAAACATGCGTGCGCACACTCACAGGGACCAGGAACCGCATCCAACCTGTACATTTATTTACAAGGCACAGCGGAGAGCAGGTTGGGGGATACCTATCTGCCTTGTCACTCCTCCTAGGCTTGCTGGGCCCTCTCCCTGCCCAGGCGACCCCAGGGAGGGCTACCCCCAGTGGCAAGGTTGGGTCTGAGTTGGCCCTCAGGCAGGCTCGAGGGTGGTCTCCTGTGTCCCCCAGGCTTATCCCCACCCCCACCCCCAGGCCTGGGCTGGGCGCCCTCTCTTTAACAGAGTTCCTGTATGTTGGTGGTCGAGAGGAAAGTGGGCGTGGGCCGAGCCCAGCCAGCTGGTGTGTGTTAGGCCTTATCTGTTGGGAGTGGGGAGGCGGGCCGGGGCATGGAGGTCCTCTTTCACAAAGCCGGCTCTGTCTCCCTGGCAGCTGGACCACAGGAATCAGCAGCGTTGCTGTCTTCCTGCCCCGCCGGGAACCTCCCATCCACAGCCACAGATGCCTCACACCCTAGGACTCCTCATCCCCTCCACCCCAGCTAGGAGCAAGCCCAGGCCAGGGAGACCCCAGAAGGGGCAAAGCAAGGGTCACCAGGGCAGCAGTTCAAAGAGGGAAGTTGGGGAGCGGGCAGGGAGCAGCTTCAGCAGGAACTGAGTCTGGGCGCGGCTATGGCCGGACCCTGTCTGGGGAGGATGGATCCAGGCCACACTCCACCGAAGCAGTTCGCCTCAGGAAAGCAGTCACTACGCGGGGGCGTGGGCAGCCCAGAGCCTCCCAGTCTGGTGCAGCCTTGTCCTAGCCAGACCGCCCTGAAGGTCTGGCCTGCCTGTCTAGCCTTGTGGGCTGTGGTGGCTTCTGCCTGGCCACTGCGAGGCTGCGTCCAGTCCTCCGCCACTCCCAGGCTCAGACCCCCAGAGTCATCAGTGCCCCCGAGCTGCTGATCTTCTTGAAGCGGTTGGCAGCGCTGACGGCAATGAAGTTTTTCTGAGGGATGAAGAAGAGAAAAGAGGGGTCCTAATCAGTACCTGGGCTTTGGGAGAGCTGGGCATCTTTTCTTAACTAGTCATCAATTTTGACTCAGGGCGACTTCATGTGTGTCAGACTAGAACTGTGTTCCATAGAGTGTTCGATATCTGAGGTGCCTCTGGGGTAGAATGAATGAAACCTCCAACCTTTTGGTTAGCAGCCACGCACATGAACCATTTCACCACCCAGAAACTCCTTTCTTCCACTCCCCTTCATTCCTGGAGTGTTAGGAACCAGAGAGGGTGCAGTGTTTAAAATGGCCACAGGAGGCGCCCTGATGCTTCACACGAAGAGTTTCTTCATTCAACACACAAGGGGACTTTCAAAAGTTCGTGAAAAAATGGAATGACAGGATAATGTTTTGGCCTGCATATTACTCTGCTCAAACACCTTCAACAACTCCTGTTTCACCCCAGTAAAAGATAAACCCCTCGCCATGGCCTAGCCTCCCGGTGCCCTGACCTCCTGTTGCTCTCGGCCTCCCCTTTCTCATCCCCCAGACACAAAGCCATTCCAGTCATACTGACCCCTCTGTAAAACAGTGATGCCCCTCAACCTGGCCACCATGTTCTGCCTTGGGGCACAGGCTGTCTCCTCTGCCTGGAACACTTACACCCCTGTGCCAACTTCCGCCTCACCTCCAGGCTTGTCTCAGTGAGATCCCTAGTTGCTCTTGATAACCCCACCACCACCGCTTTATTTTCCTTTTTCTAGATACCGTGATTCTTTCTAAGGAGCCCTGGTGGTGCTGTAGGATAAGCACTGGACTGCTAAGCACAAGGTTGGCAGTTCAAACCCACCAGGCTCCTGTAAAGATTTGTTGTTGTTGTTGTTGTTATGTGCTGTGGAGTTGGTTCCAACTCATAGTGACCCTGCACAGGGTTTCCAAGGCTGGAAATCTTTATAGGAGCAGAAAGCCTCATCTTTCTCCTGCGGAACAGCTGGTAGTTTTGAACTGCTGACCTTGCGGCTCACAGCCCGAATCATAACCACTACGCTACCAGAGCTCAACCTTGGAAATCCAAATTAACTCAATGACTGTGGATTTGGTTTTGGTTTAACCCTTTGTTGTTGTTGCTAAGTGCCATCGAATCACTTTTGACTCATAGCGACCCTGCGTAGGGTTTCCAAGGAGCAGTTGGTGGGTTTGGACTGCTGACCTTGTGGTTCAAACTGACCTTGTGGTCCAGTGCTTATCTTACAGCACTACACCAGAACTCCACTGACTCTCTACTACCCCTGAAGAGAAAGTCCACCCAACTGAGATCCTCGGTTTTTTTGTTCACTGTTGTATCCACAGTAAGGAGACCTAGCGGTGCTGTGAATTAAGCTTTGGGCTACTAACCAAAAGGTCTGCAGTTGGAACCCATCAGCCATCCCTTGGGAGAAAGATGAGGTGGTTTGCTTCCCTAAGGATTTACAGTCTCAGAAACCCTAGGAGCAGCTTGGCCCTATTCTGTAGGCTCACTATTTGTCAGAATCGACTTGGGGTGGTGGATTTAGGGATCTCCAAAGCAGAATAAAAGAAGGGCCTTTTCCTGAGCCTGAGCCCAGACCTAAGCCCCTGGAGCCCCTAACCCAGCTCTGATGAGTGGTCACTGCTCTATGGCAGGAACCAGGCCTGGACAAAGAAAGATACCGCCATTTTCCCAGACAGGGCTGGGTCTAGTCACCAGAAGCAGCCAAGACCTAGCTGGTGAGTCTGGGGCCTGGCACCTGGACCTCTTCCCCCATGAGAGCTGCTCCCTCCTCGTCCCTGCCCCCTGAGCAGCTGTACCTTCCAGCGCCTCTTCATGAGGTATTTCTTAAGCAAGATCTGGGACTTGAGGCGTCTGTTACAGCGCTTTGCTTTCTCCGCCAGATTGTTGAGCCAGGGGTGGGATAGGCACTGGGCAGCACTCATCCGGACCCTGTGGGGATGGGGCAGCGAGCATGGTGATGGTGGGGCACACACACTCAACTTGTACACATGGGGTTTGCCTCCAGGAATCCGTCTTACCCCTGGTCTTTGACAATGAGATTGGACACAAAGTCTTTGGCTTCATCTGATACAGCCTCGAAGGTCTCCTCATCAAAGTACCAGTTGGCAGACAGAACATTGTTTAAGGTCTCTGTGTCATCATCTCCCAGGAAGGGCGAGAGGCCACTCAGCCTGGGGGTGGGTGGGAAGGGAGCAGGGAGGGGAGATTGGGGAGACAGAGTCATCTTTAGGAATCAGGGGATGGGGACAGATGCTAGGAAGTAGCACCATGTGCTGAAAAGACCCCCAGGCTCTCAAATGGGACAGACCTGAGTTTGAATCTGGCTGGGTAACCCTAGGCAAGTTACTTCCCCTCCTTGAATCTCACTTTTATCATCTGTAAAATGGTCATAATCATCCCAGCTTCCCAACGTTACAGTGAAGATGAGCAAGAATGAATGGAAGGCACGTGGTTAAGTGCACAAAAGATGTCTGCTACCTCTCCACTCCACTCTGGGGTCCAGAGCCCTGGACTGGGACACTTGCTGAAGGTCTTTAGGGGCCTGGCTTATCCAGTTGTAAAATGGATAGAAAGTTCCCTTTCCCTGACTCTCTCTAGCATGTGCACTGCCCCCCCCCCCCGAAATAAAAAAGCCCAGACTCCGCTTCCATGGAGGTGGGACCACCTCACCAGGACTCCAAGCTCAATTTGGGACCTTGGCTGCCTGTCCATGTACCCCCACCCCATAAATACCACCCTCCCTTGGGGCTCACAGCATGTAGGTGATGACCCCCATACTCCACATGTCTGTCTTATCGGAGATTTGGTCGTAATTCACCACCTCAGGTGACAGGAACTCCGGGGTCCCAAAATTCACCTTCAGCTTCTCATTGGGGTTGTACCTGGTGAGGAGACCAAGAGCTGAGAGCACAGTTCCTGGCTCATTCCCAGGCAGCCCCCCCCCCCCCCCCCACTGATCTCAGATGCTGCCCTGTCCTTGCCCCCAAGTGGTACCTCCGTGCCAGACCGAAGTCAATGATCTTCACCAAATGGCCCGTGGTGTTGACACAAAGGATGTTTTCTGGCTGAGGGGTGGGAAGTGGAGGGTGGGGGTCTGGATTAGCCTCTGACTCAGCTCACCTCCCACCCCCAGGTCTACCACAGCCCAGGCTGCAGAGTGGACAGACCGTCAGAGACCATCTGGACATGCCCAGACAGGCCCAGAAGAGAGTCCTAAGGATCAGAGAGGGTAGGGGTTGCACAGATTTCTTGGCTATCCGTGTGGGTTGTACCTTCATTTAAAAGCATGAAAGAGCTAAGGTGTTCCCTAGGGTCAGATGTCAGCCCAGGGCCCCCACAGGAAGCCCCTTGGAAGTGGTGGGCTGCACCCTATTCCCCACCCCCTAAGATGGGCCACTCTCATCTCTCCAATTAGGCATGGCACTGATGGCAACCTACAATACAGCAGGCTCTGGGTTATCTGTCACCTTCCTTCCAACATCCCTAAACAGATGTTAGAGCAGATACAGTTAGCAATCATCCTCATTTTACAGTTGGGGAAACTGAGGCTCAGACACAGCCACCCAGCAAGGATTTCTATCTTGTTTTGCTCAACACTACATCTCCACCACCTACAACACTGTCTGGAAGACCGTCAACCCCAACTTGTGAGGACCCCAGGTGAGCCAGAGCCAACTTGTGTTCAGAGGGTTTTCAGTGGCTTGTTTTTTTAGCAGGCTTTTCTTCCAAAATGTCTCTGGGTGGACTTGAACCTCCAACCTTTCAGTTAATGACTGATTGTATTAAACATTTGCACCCCCCAGAGACTTCTTGGTACAAGGTAGGCTCACAATTGGTATTTGTTAATTGTTGATACTCATTAGTACAAACACTGACATCAGTCCTTTTCCAACATCGATCAGCAACTTCTATGGGTGAAGCGCTAAGCTTGGGGTTCATGGGACTGTGAAAGACCCTTTCAGCAAGCACTTAGTACTAGACTAGAAGCTGGGAGCTGGGACCCTGTCTTCTTTCACTCTCTGACCCTTAGTAAGTGCTCAGTTCAACCCTTCTGCATCTATGGGTAGAAGATTGGGCAGAGGAAGAGAAGGAGGGATGGATGGTTACAACACTGATTTCAGATGGCCAGGTGCTACTCCTGACCCCTCCCAGGGAGGCCTGGCACCATACCTTGAGGTCCAGGTGCAGAACTCTCATCTTGTGCATGAAGAGGATGCCATCGCAGATCTGCCGGACAAACACCATGGTGTCCACCTCGGTCAGATGATATTCCTCATCCACAATCCTCTCGAAGAGCTCGCCGCCCTCAATGCTGTGTGTACAGATCCCTCTACAGGCTTGCTTCCAGGCCTGTGGGCCCCCACCCGGGCCTCCCCCATTCGCCGCACTCACTACTCCATGAACAGGATGATCTCATTGGAGGTTTCCAAGGCTGCATAGAGCTGGATCAGATTGCGGTGGTTCAGTTGGTTCATGACCTCGATCTCTACCATCACCATCTCCTGGGGACCAAAAGTCAAGGCTACTCTGAACATTTTTACCCTCCATGCCTGGTCACATAGTGATTACGGGTTGGGCTGCTAGCCTCAAGGTCAGCAACTCAAAACTATCAGCTGTTCCACGTCAGGAAGATGAAGCTTTCTGCTCCCATAAAGATTTATAACCTTTGAAACCCTACACAAGGTCACTATGAGTCAGAACCAAGTCCATGGCACACCATCACCACCTCCACATTTATCTTTCCTGCAAACACAACTATGAATGTGGTGGAGCATACAGTAGTCAAAATGATGAAAATTTCTTAGATATGATCAAATATCTTAAGGCAATGAGTTGCTGGCTCTGGGGGGTCAGGACCATGGTCTCAGTGAACACTATGGTCAATGGGCATAACATAGTCCACAAAGACAATGTTCTCTATCCTACTTTGGTGAATAGTATCTGGAATCTTAACAGCTCATGACATAACAGCTAAGGTGCAGCTACTGGTCTCCTCATGTGTGGAAGAAAGAAGAGTGATCGGTACTAATGGCCTAATGGAACATGTGAACATCAGTCTCCATGACTCTGAGACTAAACGAACTAGATGATGTCTGGCACCCACTACCAATGGCTCTAAAAGGGATCACATTAGAAGGTCCAGACAGTGTACGTGAAAATATAGAACAAAATTCAAAAGTATTGATAATAATAATAAGACTGGACTTACTAGTCAGAAAGAGACTGGGAGAACTTAAGACTATGGTCCTCAACCACCTTTCAGGTCTAGAAAGGAACTCACCCTTGTGGTCTAATATTCAGACAAACAGTAGATAGGTAAATAGGGGAACACCATTATTAAGGCATGCTCACCATGGAGTGATCCATCATTCAAAACCAAGAGGGCAACCTGTACATAAGGACAAAGTTGAGAAGGGATGGGAAGGTGGGTGGAGTGCAAACCACAGAGGAGAAGTAGAGTAACTGTTGGTGCAGGGAGGAGACTGCAGTCATTGAGAATGAAACAAAGTGTGGTTTGTTGGATGTAAAACTGATGGGCTTGTCTGTAAACCTTCACTCAATTCACAATAAAAAGTTTTTTAAAAAGGTTTACAGTCTTGGAATAAAAACCAAAGACTCAAATTGATTGAAACTGTGTATACGTCTAGAGCACCTATGCTGAACCATGTCCTTAGCTAGAGGCCTGGGGATCTAGTTGTCAACAAGATGGGTTCTGGTCCTGTTGAGTGGGAAGAGACAGAGAAGCCCATGGCCCTTTGGGAAATACGAAGAGAGTTTCGACGGGCAAGCACTGGGTGGCTGAAGCCTGCAGCTGCCTCCCATGCTCTGAGTCTGGGGCCATGCATGTGCTCTTGTCTCTGCCTGGAGCACTCAGAAACTAAATTTGTACCTTCTGCCTCAACTGTACTAGGTCCCACAGATACTGCTATTTCTGGCCCTCAGGCCCTTCCTCCCACAGTCTCCTCAAATTTCTCCACTGGAAAACACCTTCTTGTTCTTCAAAATTCTCACTCAGGCGTCCAGACAGACCTCAACCCCAAGCTACCGCTCTGGTCCCATGAGGTTGCTGGGTTATCACTGCCTCTTCACACACAGGGCCCCCTCATTCCTTGGCCCATGATCATCCATCATCGATCCTGCTACTCCAGGCCTCCAACTGAGCCAGGCCCGGGGCTAAGAGCTAGAGGTAATACTCTATCTAGTTCAACACTGGGACCTGCACATCCACTTCACTCTGCCCCCACCCCCATACACACACACCCCACCGCTGCCCAACATAGGGCCCAGCCCCAGCCCACAGCCTGCACTCCTTTGTGCTTGCCAAATGGAAACAGGGGATGAATGCCTCTTGTCCAAGTGACATCTACAGTGCATTGAGGCCCCTGCTCAGAGGTGTGGGTGGAGGGAGGAGAGAAGCACCCACTATAAGGATCCCCTCTCCGTCCCATGCAGCCAGCACCCACCCCACTACCTTGTCTTTCGGAGTCTGTTTCTTGATGATCTTGGCTGCCAGTTTGAGGCCGGTGGATTTCTCAGTACAGGTACACACCGCTCCAAACTTTCCCCTGGATAAGAAGAAGCTGGAGTGAGGGGACCCCAAAGGGTTTGGGGAGGGGAGAGGTGTGCTCTGCTCCCACCTTGGCCTGGACCTAATGGTAACCTTGGGAGCAACTCTGTGAGGTACGAGGACACAGCCCAGCCAGCCCCTGCCTCTCTTCTGAAGCTGAGAGGGGTGCTATAGAGACAGAGATGAGGCATGTTCTGGAAACTACACTAGCCCAGGAAGGGAAGGCTCACTGGAGGATGACCCAAGATGCCACAGCCCAGTCAGGTAGACGTATGGTGGGCAGGAGCCGGGGGTCTTTGAGCCCTAGGCAAAAGTGCCCCAGGGCAGGAGAGAGGCGGTATTTGTAGACGTGCCAGACTGTGTTAGGGCCTTTTGTACAACAGGCACCGCCATCAGGGGGTCAGTGTGAGGACCTGTAGTGCAGACAGCCAGGAAACTGCTGTCTGTTTTCTATGGCAATCACTGAGTGGCTCGTCTGATGGTTGTGTCTGTGTGTGTGGCAATGACACCCAGTGCATCACAACACATGTGGAGGGTCACCCATGACAGTGTGTCCCAGAGAGTTACATCCCAGTGGGTGTTTGGGTCTGTCCCTGGGAAGACAGACCGGCCACTCACCCTCCCAGCGCGTCCTTGGAGTTAATGCTGAATTCACGGTTGACGTTTCCGGTCTTCAGCTCCACAATGCGGTGTGGGAAGGGGGCGGGAGGCGGCGGGCAATCGTCTGGGGAGCAGAGGCATCATAGTCAGGGATTCTGGGGCTCACTGATCACCACCAGCCCCCTCCTGCCTGGCTCAGCCCCATCAATAGACATTCCCCAAGTGATATCTGACAGATACCTGATCCAGGACAGGGCTTGAAGGCCAGTTCCCAATCTGGGAAGGTCTCTACCTCTCAAAAGAGGGAGACTCAGCTTCTCCCCTCAGAACAAGGAAGCTGATTGGGCCGCTTGGACTGTCCACAGGGTCAAGTATGAAGACCCGGCCCTAAGCTATCTGCATTTCCAAAGGAAAAAAAAAATGGTGGGATGCCAGACAATGGGGTTACTACTATGTTTGAATGATGACGAAGTGGTGGGGTCTGCCTAGCTTCCTCTCTAACCACAACGTTGCTCAGACCTGGACAGAGAGAATATCAAACTGAGCAAAACCACAGTGGGGTGGTGGCGGAGATAATGACGTGGAGCCGTGGAGCGATGGAGCAGCTGGGGAGCTGGGGACTTTGGGTGGGGGGTGGGGGGGGGAGGGGGAGGGGAAAGAGGGGCGCGGGTAGACACTGAGAAGTTTGGTAGAGAGAGGCCGCCACCTTGTGGCTATCATGAGAATGGCGTGTCCTGGCTGTGGGCAAGCTGAGTCATCCGGAATGGAAACCTCTTTATAAATAGCATAGGCGGCAGGGAAGCCGTGCCGGTGATTTATCAGGCGGCCTTTGGAGGTTGTTCAGGTCCCTTCATTCGGAGGATGCGATTTCTGGGCGGGGTGGGACAGAGGTCTCTGCTACTGCTGGGGGAGGAGGCAGGGCTCCTGGCTGCCACCCAGCCGCCAGGTCCTCCCACCCTGTCTGGGTGGCGCTATGCCACTCATGAAGCAGCCTGGCGGGTCTCCCAGGGCACCTCAGCATGGGGGAGGGGGTGTCAGGACATTCTGGGCTCTCCTGACCCTGTCTCACCCCACCCCCAGCCCTGCCCCACCCTGCCCAGGCCCTGTCCCTGTTCACCTGCGGTACAAGCGTACTTTCGCTCAGTGGCTCCCTGCTTCCCACTCAGGAAACCTTGCGTGATGGTCAAAACCACCACACAGCCCTGCCTGCCCCACTTCACATGCCTAGACTCCTGGGTCACTGCTTCTATGCACAGATGTCCGTGCTTCCTTAGCTCAGAAACTCTCTATGTTGTTGTTGTTTTTATTAAGTACCGTGGAGTGACCCTGCACAGGGTTTCTGAGGTTGCAAATTTTTACTAGAGCAGAAAGCCTCATCTTTTTTCCGCGGAATGGCTGCTAATTTCCAACTGCCAACCTTGAGGTTAGCAGCCCGATTCGTAACGAATACCCTACCAGAGTTCCTTAGAAACCCTCTATAACACCCATAAAATCTGGGATAAAATTTAACCACAAAAGTCTGGCTTGGATGTCCCTCCACAGCCTGACCCCAAATTCTGCTGTCTGGGGAGTTCATATACTCACAGCACTCAGGTGCCCCAAACAACCTGCTTGATAGTTTTATCCTATTGTGGCCAACGTAGAGCCCTGGTGGTGCAGGGGTTACATACACAGCTACTAACCAAAAGGTCAGTGGTTTGAACCCACCAACTGCTCTTCAGGAGAGAGATGCAGCAGTCTGTTCATTCACAGAAACCCTATGTGCTAGTTCCCCTCTGTCTAGGGGCTGTGGCTAGGGGTTGGAATCAAGTCCATGGTACTGCGTTTGGTTTGGGTTTGATCGTCAAAGTAAAATAAAAGTGACCTCTGGAGTCAGGCTGTCCTGGATTTAAATCCTGTCTCTGCCACATTCTAGCTGTAGATTTGGGGTGCTTCATTTCTTCTTGTTTGAGCTGCAAGTCCCCATCTATCAACACTAAATAGGAGGAACCCTTCCTTCCTAGAGCTGTGTTACACTTGGGTGGACTGGCCTGAGTGAGGCATGGCTCAGGGCAGTTTAGCCCTCAGAATGAAGACACATCAGAGGGATCCTCCCCCCCCCAACTCCAGCCCCAGAGTACCCCCACCCCACCTGCTCATGGCCTACCCAAAATCTGGAAACAGTCCTCCTCCCTGGCTGTGAGACAGAGGGCCTGCCCCACCTCGGATCTCTCTGCAGGACCAGCCTGGAATGCGGTCTCACTCGAGGTGTCCCCTGGCACCTTAGCCTGGCCAGCCTGGCCTTGGGATTTCTCTCCTGCTTCCTTCTGACCCCCTTCCGGGGTGTTCTCCCCTCCTTCTGCCACCTTGGCTGGCCCTGCACCCACAGGGCTGGGGGTCACAGGCACCCCTTCAAAGACGAGGTCCAACGCGCCACTTGGGGGCTTCTCAGCCAACAGCTTCTTGGAACTAGAAAGGGGAAAACAGAGATGAAACTCTCAGTAGCCTTGGGCAGGTCGTGATACTTCCATAGCCTCGGCTGCAGTCTGGAGCCAAAACAATTCTGCCTCCCAACTCCCAGCCCCCAAATTCACTATACAAAGTCAGGGGCTAGGAATAATCCTAGTGAATGGTGTGATGGTTATCCTGCCCATCAACATACTAACAGATCATTAATAACTAATGTTGTTGTTGTTATTTGCTGTGGAGTCGGTTCCGACTCATAGCGACCCTATACAGGGTTTCCGAGACTGTAAATCTTTACAGGATTGTTACTATGGACAATCATCTTGTGGACACAATTAGAGAGATTGCATACCTCCTGTTTCATCAAAACTATGCTTTTTATGTGATATAATTGTTATCAGTACATAATGATCAAATTGCTAAGTGTTCCTGTGGTTTGCAATCTATCAATATGGTTAGCATCAAGGTGAGAGACTGCATAAGTAAGACTGGTGCTATGTTAGGGTTATGGGGCAGTATTAGTAATGATCAACAACAATGTACTTCTCAATCATCTTTTCATAGCACACTGACAATTATATTAAGAAGAAAGTTCATTCTTGCTTCTTGAATTCCAGCCCTGCTCTTGGGTAGACTCAAGCTCATGAAGTAAAGGGGATTCTGAACCCGGATGACAAGAAGAGAAGCACTCAACCTAGCGGTCAGTGAGGACTCTGCTATCTGGCATTCTAAGTTTCTATGAACTATGGTGAAGTCCTGCTTTCTGCAGGGAGACAAAGTGGTAGGGACAATGGCCAGAATAGGGGGTGCTGAATGTCAGAATGACCTTCCTCAGCACAGGATGCAGAGATAGTGATACCAGACTAGGGGAGCTAAGCATTAACCCCTGGAGACAGAGCCGCTCCCAGGCAGAGTACACACCTAGAGATGACGGCGGGACAGCTGGGGCTATGCAGGAAGGCAGGCAAGCCCCTTCTGGCTGAGGTCAGGTCCTCTGCTGCCTTCTTGGCCACCTTAGGTTCTCCAGGGTCTTGGCTGCCCAAGGTACCGGGCTCAGCCATGGGCTTCCTGGAATTGGCCTCGATGGTTGCTGTCGGCTGCGGCAAGGCGGCCAACTGCCCAGCACTGCCCTCCGCAGGCCCTCCACCTGAACCCCCATCCTCCTTGAGGCCTGGGACCAGAGCACCATCCCCTTTCTCTGAGGCAGGGGCTTTGGTATCTTTCTTCAAGTTGGATGAATCAGGTTCTTTCTTTGGGCCTGAGAGCCCAGAATCCTTCTTTGGATCTGAGAGCCCAGGATCCTTCTTTGGACCTGGGAGCCCAGGATCCTTCTTTGAACCTGGGGGGCCAGGATCCTTCTTTGGGTCTGGGGGGCCAGGATCCTTCTTTGGGTCTGAGAGCCCAGGATCCTTCTTTGGGTCTGAGAGCCCAGGATCCTTCTTTGGACCTGGGGGGCCAGGATCCTTCTTTAGGTCTGAGAGCCCAGGATCCTTCTTTGGGTCTGAGGGGCCAGGGTCTTTCTCTGCAGCTGAGGGTCCCTCATCTGCTGGACCTTCTGGTGCCTTGTCTGCAAAGGAGATGAGTAATCAGTCAGGATCCACTCACCCCACACCTTCTCCCTGAAACTAGGCTAGGCAGAGACCAGCTCTGGGCCCAGGTCCCTCTCAGGTCCCACTCAGCCTGAGGAGGTCACTAGAGATGGACCACCAGGACCTTGGTGGGCCTCTATGGTTGGCCTCTGACCCCATCTGGGCTAGATGCTGATGCCCTGATTCGATCCCTTGCCCACAACCATCCATGGAGGCCTTATATCTTCCCAGTCTCTCCGGGGAGGGCTTCCTACAGGCCCTGGCTCTAGCCCCACCCTCCCCAGAGATTACTCTGATTTCGAGATCCCTGAAGGCTTGTGCAAAGAGGCCTCAGCACAGGACTTCTACCAAGGATCCTGCTGAAGCCTGGACTCAAACACTCCTACCCAAGCTCCTCCCTCTGTCTCCTGCCCCAGCCTGGCACCTGTTGACGGGCTCCGGATTCCCAGCTCGACTGCTCCGTTTTCTGTCGCCATGAACAAGGAGGTGTGTGCTGTTGCGTGTCTAACTCAAGTCTTTCTAACTGCAGAAAGAAGAATAAGGCGTATTGATCGGGCTGTCAAATTCCTCCTCTCGTCTGGCTGTGGAAGACGGGTGGCCAGGGTTAGGTGGCCGAGGGAAGAGCAGTACCTGGAGGAAAGAGGGGAGCCTGGTAGCTGTCTGTGGTGCAGCGGCTGCCCAGGAGTAGTCCTGGGGCAGTTGTAAGGGACTGGGCCGGGTGGGCAGAGGTGGAGGCAGGGGTGCGGGCAGTGGAGGCGGGGACGGGGCGAGAGGATCTCTTACACCAGGGGCCATGCAGCTCTGACTGCCACCACCTGTCACTCTTGGCCCCAATTCAGAGGACACGGCATTCTTCCCACAGCCCAACTGGGGGAGAGTGGTGTTGGAACAAGCAGGAAGAGACAAGGGAGGGGGCAGCTGGGGGAGAAATCCTTTCCCAGACTTTGCCCGGGAGTCCTGGCTTGCACAGGGCCAGGGAGTGGGCGGGTAGGACGAGGGGACAGGGAGAGCCTGGAAGAAGAGGGTCTGTCAGGCAGAATTCTTGCCATGCTGCATCTCCCAGAATCCCCAGAACCTGGTTAGAGCCATGCAGGCCCAGGGCAGTCACCCTGACCTCAGTGCCTAGCTTTGTGTCCATGACCCCTGACCCTGGCAGCCGGACCTACTTACTTGGTTATCTTTGGGTAAGATCATAATTGGATCATAATTGGCTCAGAGGGCACTTGTTCAACATGTCCATAGGCCTTATGGCTACTTCTTCTAAAACTGGTCTTTTGGGGGAACCCGCAGGGAGATAGCAGCTGCTCCAAGTGGCCACCAAAGAGGGTCAGAGTTCTTGTGCCCCTTGTCTGAGCTGAGCCAGTTCTCCTTGGTGGCTCACCTGGAAGGAGGGGCTGGTGGACAGTCCTTCCTGAAGATCCAGCACTGCAATGGACCCAAGGGGCACTGCATCCTGAGGTTGACTGGGGAAAGCTATGCACTGAAGGGCCTTCCATCATCCACAGACTGTCTGCCCAGACAGAGCTTGCCTTTCTCAGAGGGAAGCCTTGAGTGGAACCAAAGCTGAGTGCATTCAAATAGCTCTGGATGGGGCACCTGGGTTCAGGCTCTGACTCTGCCCTTCTAGCCAGTCACCCAGCTACATGGATTCAACTCCTCTGACAGCAAGGGAGGGAGAGAGACAAGCTACCCTTGGACAAGGAAAAGGAAGGGGAAAGGACTCAAGAACACAGCACATCTAAGCAAGGGACATGTGGCTCTAAAAACAATTGAGGGTGAACTGTGAAGTGTCCTCCAATATGTGGAGAAGTGGGTGTGTGAGAAATGTTGTCCATACAAACAAACAAACGCTCAAACAATCCAATCTGTACTCATTTTAGGGAGAGTGAGGTTTTCTTTATTCGATTTCGCAAAATTGGGCATCCAGCCCCGTAACACGGGCAGAAGCGCCACATGGCCCACCACAAATGGTTTTTATTCTTGTCTCCAAAAAGCCCCTCCTCCAATTCCGGTTCCCCATATACAATTCTATGGCACAGTCCCATTTTCCCTCCCCACAGAGAAGCCAAAATAGCTTGCCCATGGTCTTAATGGCTGTATGTTTCAACAATCTGTTTGCCAGGTCTAGCAAGCTCATGAATTCCTGAAGATGGACCACACCCACAAGAGTTATTTCTCACACGTGAATCAAAGCAAGGTGCAGGCTAGCGTGTAGGATATGCTACCCTTTGTGCAGAAGTAGGGGAGGAGCATTCACATTTATATTTAAAATAAATACTTGTATAAGATATAAAATTTCACCTGTAGGATGTGCAAGAAACTGGAGAGCATGGGGTAGAAGGGAGACATCAGAGTGCCCTTTGACTATTGGATTTGACCTATGAACCAAGTGAACACATTGCTATTCAAAATGAGTGGTGTTGTGTTGGGTTTTGGTATTTTTTTAAGTGAGGAAATGTGGAGAATAATTGGCAGAGGTTAGCAAAAGTCCTCCACCTCCAGCCTTGACTGCTTTTGCCCTGACAACTTAACCCTCCTCTCCGCGACTCTTCATCTCCATTTCTTCTCTCCAAGGTCCAGGTCTCTTCCAGGAAACAAAAACATAGCTAATGCTTATGCTGGATAGCACTCACCATGTTCCAGACCTTGTGAATGTGATCTTCATAGCAACTTAGTACTATTGCACAGGGAAACTGAGGCACAGGGCAACTAAACAACTTTCACAAAGGGTCGGAAGGTTGAGCTAGAATTTGAAACATTCTGAGCTCCCAATTATTGTCTGCTATTAGCTTTGCCTTGGCGTAATGCTGCAGAATTATGCGCTGGACTGCAAGATTGGTAGTTCAAACCCCACCAGCTGCTCCTTGGAAACCCTATACAGTGTCGCTATGAGTGGGAACCAACATGATGGCAGTTAACAATAATTCGCTTTATCTGAACTCCTGGTGTGGCACTGTAGGATCAGCACTCAGCACTGGACAGTGAACCACAAGGTCGGTAGTTCAAACTCACTAGCTGCTCCTCAGTAACCCTATACAGGTCGCTATGAGTGGGAATCGGCATTTAAAAACAATAAACTAGCTTTATTCAAGGAACTCTGGTAGCGTAGTGGGTTATGTGTTGGACTGCTAACTACAAGGTTAGCAGGTAGAATCCATCTGCTGCTCTGTGGGAGAAAGATGAAGCTTTTTGCGCCTGTGAAGATTTACAGGCTCAAATACCCTATACAGAGTCGCTATGAGTCAGAACTGACTCAGCGGCACACCACCACCCTTAGCTGATCTCTGTTGTTTGGATTTGATCCATATTGTCTTAAAATATCACATTGATAATAACTCTATTGTTGTTAAGTTCTGTCAAGTCGGTTCTGACCCATAGCAACTCTGTATAGGGCTTCCAAGGAGTGGCTGGTAAGCTTGAACAGCCAACCTTACAGTTCAAACTGACTTTGCAGTCCAGCACATTAACCCACAGCGCCACACCAGTAACTCTGTGGGGAACTTTCATCCCCATCTATTGGGTAAAGAGATGGAAGTTCAACCAAGTGAGGTGGCTTGCCAACATCACTCGACAAGGAAGGGATCGGAACCAGGTATACCCTTTTCCAAAGCCTAAAGTACCTCTTTCTCCTCTGGAAGTTCCCACCCTGTGTCTTGCTCCCCACTTCCTGAGTATCCCTCTGTGGATCTTGTCTCTTCCAAAGGTTAAAGTGCTTCCTGTTCATGCCGAATAGAGAGGGCTCTGTTTGGTCTTCCCCAGGGCATATTCCAGTTTAGCTTGAAATGTCTCTGTCTCGTTAAATGTCTAGATACCCCTCTGCTGACCTTCCTCAGTGTCCCAGACTGATCCCACAAATGACTGCCTGGGGGCTCCTTACAGGCAGGGACAGGCTATTGCTCCTGGGTGTCCCCAGCATACAGTGTACCTGCCAATCGTGTATGATGAGTAAAGAGCAGAGTGGCCAGCAGGGCTCTGGATTTGGTTGGCGGATAATTCTACTCTGACCGTCCTGCAGACAGCCACTTGTTATCCTCATGGTTCCCAATACCGATCACTGAGTGCCCACCACGTGCCAGGACTGACTGTGCCAAAGGCTTGACCCAGCTCATTGGACCCTCACAAACGGACCCTAGGGAGCAAGTGTCAAACAATCTCAAGGGGTAGGTGACTTGCTCCCAAAGTCACATTATCTAAAAGTGGCTTCAAACAACCCAGATCCAAATCTGGGCTAGAACATCAGTGGCTTTATTTGGTACTTTTGTTACACTTAAGCTTCACAAATAACAAATAACATTTATTGAACTCTTATTAAAAGGCAGCACCTTCCATTGGATTCTTGTAACAACCAGTGGATTCATGTGGGGTGTGACTGGGAAGATGCCTTCACTTTTTTCTCTGCTGTAAGACCAGCATCTACCTCACAGGCATTTAGAGGTAGTATGTGGGCACATTGTTGTTGTTGTTGTTATGTGCCGTGGAGTCGGTTCCGACTCATAGCGACCCTGTACAGGGTTTCCGAGGCTGTACATCTTTACGGGAGCAGAAAGCCTCATCTTTCTCCCGCGGAACAGCTGGTAGTTTTGAACTGTTGACCTTGTGGTTTGCAGTCCGATTCGTAACTGCTACGCTACCAGAGCTCCTTATGTGGGCACATAGTAAGTGCTATATGTGGAGGCTGTTGTTGTTTAGTGCCGTCAAGTCGGTTCTGACTCATAGTGATCCTATATAGGGTTTCCAAGGCGCTGCTGGTAAGTTTGAAGTGCAAGGCCGGCACTACTGGTCTTACAGCAGAGAAAAAAGTGAAGGCATCTCCCCAGTCACACCCAACATGGCAGGGCTGTTACAAGGATCCAATGGAGGGTGCTTGAAAGGGTGCTGGTCCTTCAATAAGAGTTCAATAAATGCTACTTGGTGGGTTTGAACTGCAGGCCTTGCATTTCAAACCAACCTTGGGTCCAGTGCATTCTCCTACAGTACCACACCAGGACTTTGTGTAGCTGTTAGCTATCCCATTTTTCAGATGTAATGGGAAAACTGAGTCATAGAAAGGCAAAGTCACAGAATTAGAGTTGGAAGTGTCTACCTCAAGGCTTTGCTGGTAATCATTCTGCCCATTACCTTCCTCTTGCAGGATGGCTGGGAGCATTTCATGAGTCCTTGTGTGTAGAGGATGTGGCACAGTAACTGTGGCACTGTGGAGGTTTAGTAACGGTGTGACTCAGATAAAGCCCAAGATAGAGGCCTCGGCTGTTCCTGAAATTCCTGCCACAGGAATGGGATGCTGGCCTGGCTCAGAGTCCTCGGCAGCTTGCTAACTGCCTGCCTGAGACTGAGCTCAGCTCTGGCCACCTGCTCCCTGGGAGTCCCCAAGCTTCTTTCTCAGCGCTCCCTTGGAAGCACGGGGGTGGGGCACGGGAAAGCCTCCTCCATCCAGCTAGAGGCTGCCCACCTGCACCAGCTGTACAGCCACCCTCTGCCTCTGCAGGGGCAGGGCAGGAAGTGGGGCAATGCCAAGACCAATTAAACCCGCCAGGGGAATTAAGGTCAGCAGGATGCAATTATGTCTGTTGGATTTAACAAGGCGCCAGAGAAGGCTTCTCCAGCCAGAGTTCACGGCTTCTTAGGCCTCTTGCCCTGGGCGGTTCTGCCTTCCAGGAGCCTGGGCTCCCAGCTCACTCATCCTGGGAGAATTCCTTGGGAGTGGAGGGGTTAACTCCAGGGCACCACTTATTTCCGTGGCTCCAGGGAGGAACTCGTCCAGCCAAGAGGCTTTAAAAGGCCCTGCTCAAAGGAGACATTCCCCAGCCTGACCCTCTTCCTCTATTCAGCTTGTGATGGAAAATCTAAGGAGTTGAGCAACAACCTTCTGACTCCAGAGAGAGCAGCCAACTCCTCTCACAACTTTCTTTCCCTCAGGTTCTGAGATGGGTCCTCAGGGCTGTTTACTCCTGCCCTCCCCCACTTCAGAGCCCCTTGGCCTTCAGGAAAAGCTGCTGTGCTTACCAGCCAAACCCCATCCTTTCCTCCCAGGCTGGTGAGCAGGGACTAAGAGGCCCCTGCATGGCAAATTGGACTTAGATTTCTCCAGAAGACCCCCTAACACACTGTTCAGTCCTAGAATCATAGGATTTTCTTGCTAAGATCAAACTGAGTGTTTTACTGTGTGATAAGAACTACCCATGCTACTTTGGGGATACAGAAATGATGTTGAGGCAAGCTAAAGACTCACAACACATTGCATTTTCGTTGGAAAAAAGACTGCAAAATTGCTCGTGGAGTGAAACCCTTTGCTGATGCTGTTAAAAATATAGAGAAAATGTCTGGAGGGGTCCAAATGGACAGATTCACAGATGTGGGGCTGGAGGTGATTTATATTCTTTATTCTTGTGGATTATCCAATTTGTTGTTATTGTAATTGGCCACTGGTTGTTTATCAGACCAATTAATTTAAAACATCTCAGTATGGACATCACTTTCCACAATTGCAGGCTGGCATGATAATGGCTCTAGAAGAGACGGGAAGCACCCTGGTACAGTCGGAAGGACTGGTCATCAGCACTGCAGAGTTCACAGTTCAGTTACTGTGAGGCTCTTGAAGCCTGAGCCTGAAGTTTAAAATGAAGCCGTCTTGGAAGGGGACCCCAGGAATCTGTCTGTAGCAGCTATCACCAGCACTTCAGGCCATTTTGTCATGCATAAGCTTAAGAACCAGAGAGCAGCTGAAATGCTGACCTGAACCAGTCCCAGATGGCCCAGCTGGTGGAGTGCTTCAAGGACCCAGGGTCCTACAGTGACTAGAGCTACGCTTCCCAATCCTGTAGACACATTGCAAACCCCTAACACTTGAATCCTAACTCCTGAACTCAGACCAGCGAAATCAAAGTTTTTGGAGGTGGGTCCCAAAACACTGGTATTTCTAAGAGCTCCCCAGAAGATTCCGATGTGCAGTCAGGGTTGAGGCTTCCTGGGTGGTGTGAACAGTTAAGTGTTTCACTACTGGAAGGTTGGTGGTTTGAATCTACAAAGAGGTACCTCAGAAGAAATGTCTGGTGATCTAATTCTGAAAGGTAATGGCAACTGAAAACTCTGCGAGCAGTTCTGTTTCGGATTATGTGGGATTGACGCGTAATCCACGACTTGGAATCAATGCAGTGGATTTGCTTTTGCTCTGAAACTGTCTTTCAGGCTAGGAGCTTCACCTTACTCCCCTTGGGTCTCGCCCTGCGCACACACACGTTAGAATAAAGCATGTGTTCCATTCTGGCTTGTATGTTGACCATGTGCACGGTGATAATATCTGGGTCTTGAGAAACCCAGGTGTCAGCTCAGGACTGACAGGACCCATATCACATTCAACTTTGTATCCCAAGTACCTAGTAAAAGAAGAAGTGAGGTTAATAGGAAGAGCCGCTGACATCATTGTAGATTCACCTTGTGCTTGGCAGTTCTGAACACTTCGCATGGACTAACTCCTTTCACCTTCATCACAGCCCTGTAAGGCAGGTATTGTTACTGATCCCATTTCAAAGAAGAAACAGAGGCACAGAGAAGTAAACTGTCAACATTTCAGTTCGTAGATGATGGAATTTAAACGCAGACAGTCTAGGTCCAGAGTCTTACTCATGTTACTACTCTAGTGCACAAAGTAAATGCTGAAAAATGAATTCATGAGTGACTGAAGTGACTTAAACCAGTCGCCAATGACTTGATTTTTGACTCATGACAGTCAGGGTAGATTGCTCCCTAGGATGTTCAGAGGCTGATTTTTCAGAAATGGATCGCAGGACTTACTTCTGAGGCTGTGTTTGGTTTTAGCATTTCATTTGCAACATCCAGGAGCTCTGAGGCCTATTCAGTTTGTTTCATCCACTTGGAGTTCTGGTGGGGCAGTTCAAACCGACCAACCTGACCTCAGAAACTCTATGCAGGATCATTAAGAGTTGAGACAGACTTTAAGGCACTTAACAACAACTACTTATCTACTCGGTAGCCTCAAGGCATGACACAGTTCAGCACAATGAAAACCAACTGGTCCCTCCTTCATTCTTTCTCCCTCTCCCTCAGGCCAGCCCACCTTCTACAGCATTAACAGGGCAGCCAAAAATAGTCATCTAATGACGTCAGAGGTGCAAGGTCATCTGAAACTTGCCCACAGCCACTGGACACCTCCCTATAGGATCAAGTGGCAGGAGGGTACCCCAGGCTGGTGCAGCTGTTCCAAGAACAGGAAACGTCCTAGGAGCTGACTTGGAAGCACCCCCACATGAAGGCAGGCGTGGTAGAAACACCAGTATGTCAAAGAGTAGAGGCAAGACTCAAGCGGGAGCACACATCCACGAATTAAAAGCAATCCGTCTGTATCTGCACCCAACGCCGCTCCCGGTACTCTCCCAGGAAGGCACTCAAGAAGCTGGGGACACGTGCTCTATCCTGTGGCACAGGGGTGCTTCCTGGCCGCCATAGTTCTATTTATAAAACTCTGGGTCTGCCTGCTAACTGGGTTACCTTAGAACTAGGGTGCATGCCCACACTGAGCAGCTGCTGGGAGAAGAGGGCTCTGCCTAGGATGGCAAGCGACACCCAAGTAAATGATGAGGAGTGGGCTGGGGCAGAGCGCCTCCGGGCCGCAGCGTGACTGGCACTTTTAATTGACTGGCAGCTGCCACATCCCTGACAGGGACCTAAGCATTCTGGATGGGCTAGACGGCAGATCAGTGTGGAGAGAAGACTCCGAGCCTCTGTGAAGCTCAGTAGAGGTTCTCACTGCAAGGCCAAGAGTTCAGAGAAGGCTCTAGCCCAAACTGCCACTTCTGCAAGACACTTGCTCCAAAGTCCTGAATTGCTGGCCCTGGAGGGTGACAGAAATCATCTCTTCTTCAACCAGGGGTTTTTTGATCAAGTGTTACTCAAACCCAAAAGAGATCAAGCAAGGCCCTATGGTCCATGGAGTCCTGAGAATGCCCACAACCATCCTCTAGAGCTGACTCTCTATCAAGGGTCTTGAGGACAGGCAGACTGGGGTCTCAGTTCTGACTGTCCACTTACTAGCAGTGTAGAGTCTTGGGTAAAGTCTAAGGCTGTTTCCTCATCTGTCACATGGCTTTTAAAAGCCCACATGGAAAAGCTTTGCCCCCATCTTCACTCTGGAATGGGAGTCTTGGTTAAGGACATAAAGTCCCTCTGGAGTCCTGGTGTGGTGCTGTGGGTTAATGCGTCAGACTGCAAAGCCGTCTGAACTGCAAGGTCGGCGGTTCAAGCTCACCAGCTGCTCCTCAGAAACACTGTACAGGGTCGCTATGGGTTGGAATTGGCTCAGCAGCTCTCCTCAATGTGACACGTGTATGTTGGCCTGGACATGGAGGTTCATAAGGCCTTCTAAATGTCCTGGTCCACTAAGACCTATGAATTAGGTTAGTTTGAGTTAGCCTTGTGTCCCTCAGCACTTGCAAGTTCATTTTCTCGCACTTAGGCATGCAACACAACTGTCTGTAGGAATTAAAACACAGATTCCCGAGATCCACAGCCCAAGTTCCCTAGGTCTGGGATGGAGACAGAAATTTACATTTCTGACAAGTCTCAGATGCTGCTAATGCTGCCGACCACACAGTGAGGACCACTGCTCTAGAGAAACTGCCGTTCCAGCCTGCCACTTCCTACTTATTATTATAGACACCAGGAATGTATAAAGAAACACACTCAGACCCACACATCTGTACAATGCTTCACGAGAGAGATGGACAAAAAAGCCATTTTTTTTGTGAAGGGGATGGAGTGGAGGGGTGGGCGAGTTGTTACTGGCAGCCCTCTCAACTCCTGCCTGGTTAACTGCTGTGTTGTTTCCTGTAATAGCTTTCTACTCCTTAGTACCAAATGAGGAGGAAAGCAAGAAAGACTCATATGCAAACAATAAGAAAAACACAATGAAGCAATGAAGGAGGCCATTCTAAATGCAGTGAGTCTACTGTCTACCAACCTCCAGCCAGTGGAAACGACTACCAGCTCAACTCAAATCCATCCCTCCCTTTCCTAGCCTGCTTCTTTCAGCTGATCGTTTGCTAGCCATGGCTGGCGATGGCCCTATCCTATCAGGTTGTTAGCTCTGGGTAAACAGCAGGGGCCTCTGTCAACCCGTGGTGACACATACCCACTGACAATTAATACTTAATATGTGACTCCAGCATGGTCACAGCTGAGTCACATTGGCCAGCAGGGATGAGTAAATGCCACCATTGCTTCCCAGAATACCTTTGGGTCATCTTAAAGCTGGGGCACTCTCCTCCACAGAGCTGGAGGTCTGTAGAGATTAAAGGTCCTTGAGAGAAACACCGGTCTAATTTTTAAGAAAAGGAAACTGAGACTCACGGCATTCAAGTGACATGTTCAAGGTCACAAAGCTTTGTGAGTTGCCTCCCAATTACCTATCTAAGGCCCATTTCAGCAAATGTTTTAAAAACAATCCCAAACTCCCTGTGTCCATGAACAATGTAGAAACGGAACTGTGGTGAGGGCAAGCAGAATGCAGCAAAGCAAGGTATCAGTTTTACTGTGATGTGGCTGAGTAACCTCCAACAATAAAAGAAACACTTCCAGGAGAATCTCCTGTCTTGGAAAAACCAAGGATGGAAGGCACTTCTCTGTGGCTGTCTGTAAAGCTTCAGTGACCATTCTGTGCAGTCTTTAACCAGTTCCAAGGTCAAGAGAAATGTCAGAAAATATGTGTGTGTGTGTCGGAGGACATAATTCAGGGATTAGTCCCCTGGAGTGATCTGGGCAGGATTTCCACTTCCAGAAGCACCCTTGGAAAGTCCTCAACAAGACAGCACATTGGTCTCCAGCACACTTCCTTGAGGTCCAGACCCAAGTCCAGAGCAGGTGAGCTTGCTTCATTCAGGTGTCTGCCCTCTCTGCAGTGCTCTTGCAGGGGCTGGTTATGTAGATATGTAAATATTAAAGGGTTGCCATGGTTAGAGCAGATTGCCTAGAAAGTTCTAAAAATACTCAAGCTGAATATTTCCATCATTTTGGTTTAATCTTATTTGACAGGTGTGGAAACTGAGGCCCAGAAAGGAGTTGCAACTTGTTAAACAGCGTTTTTTCTCCTTCCAAATCTGATCTGAAGACATTGAGACAACAATCCACTGTATAAAATGTTTGAAAAAACATGAAATATGAAATCTGTAGAGCTTTAAAATAACTAGAATTAAAACTATCTCCAGAAAGGCTTAGCTTTGTTAAGTGTCAATAAACTTTTTCACTAGGCAAGAGTGCTGTTAACATTAAATGGAGCTTTTAATAATTTTACAATGAGTATGACAACAGGATTGGAAGAATCTACAATATGCACATGATACAACCTTGCTTGCTGGAAGCAAAGAGGACTTAAAATACTGATGAAGATCAAAGACCTCAGCCTTCAGTATAGATTGTACCTCAAAGTAAAGAAAACAAGTTCTCACAACAGAATAAATAAGTAACATCATGATAAATAGAGAAAAGATTGAAGTTGTCAAAGGACTCCATTTTGCTTGGATCTACAATCAACGCTTATGGAAGCAACAGTCAAGAAATTATACATGTTAGGCAAAACTGCTGTATAAGACCTCTTTTTTAATGTTTTTATTGTGAATTGAGTGATAGATTACATGGGAAAACATCGGTTTTACACTCATCCTTTCATTGCAATGAATACAATCTCCTCCGTGCAGCATCATTCAACAATATTTGCTTCCATTGCCTCTGGTTTTTTTGGGGGGGCTGGGGGTGGAATATATAATCATTTAAACAACCAAAGGGCACATTCTGTAAGCCAGCCTCCTGGCCGCCAGCACTCAGTCTTCTATTTCCATGAGTCTAGAGTCCTCAGCTGCTCCCTCTCTCTTCATGTCCTCATCTCTGCCTCATCTCTGGTGTGGCTGCTTCTCTGGATAGGATCCACATTCTGCTCGTGCTCTTCTCCCTTGATGGTCCTAGAGCCCTGTTTCTGGACTGTAAGATTTAACTTCTCCCCCGTTTTTGTTACAAAACTTCTACCTTTACAGTTAAGACAGTCTCAATTAGTCATAACAGTTATTCACTATTGAATCATAAGAATCTTATCCCCATCTCTTTTCACCAGATACATCTAGATAAGATGAAAACCATTCAATGGGGACTCTACCTTCTCCTGCACACCCTGAAACTAAACTCCCTCTTGAAATACTGTAAGCCAGTCACTTCATGCCTTTATAGTCCCCTCATTTTAGGTAGCCAATGTCTAAGTTGCCAGTCCCTATCAATCCTATATACAGAGGGTATAGGACTGATACTTGATGTGAGACTCCTCAGTTGATAAATTTGAGTTATTACATCCATAAATGTAGGTCAAGTTCATCAAATTGTAGTAATTTACACTTGTTTCCTTATCAAAAATTGTTTTATTATCTTCCTCTAGTCGAGTTCTGATCATCAAGCCATCGAGGCTAGATCAAATGGGTACTATCTACAGGTTTGTGCATTTGTCCAAGACCTCTTTAGTGTTCAAAAGCAAAGATGTCAGTTTGAGGACTAAGGTGAGTCTAACTCAAACCATGGTATTTTCAATTGCTTCATATACATTTGAAAGTTGGACATGAGTAAGGAGAAGAGTACGACTGAACAAGCAAATCTTATTCTTGGCAGAAATATAGTTCCATAGAAGTGTGGATGGTGAGACTTTGTCTCTTGTACTTTGGACATGTTGTCAAGAGGGATCAGTCTCTAGAAAAGGACATCATGCTTGCTTGGTAAAGTGGGGGGTGGGGGGTGGTCAATGAAAAAGAAGACAACCCCCAACCAGATGGACTGACACAGTGGCAACAACATTAGGATCAAACCTAACAATTGTGAGGCTGGTGCAGGGCTGGGCAGTGTTTGAGTCTGTGCGTAAGGTCACTATGAGTAAGAACCGATTTGATGGCATCTAAGAAGCAGCAACAATGGCAGAATAATGTCATTAATTATGCTTGTGAGACAGGCTTTAAATCCTTCTGAACTTATATCTTAGTTACAAAAATGGTTTGGAAACAGCCCTTTCAGGTTTAGAGACAGACATGATACACACTGTTAAGTGCTGTTTGAGTGAGTCTGTTCCAACTCATAGCAACTCTGGTTTTCCAAGGAGTGACTGTAACCTTGTGCTTATCCTATAGCAACATCACCAGGACTTCTGAAGTGATACGTCAGTGGTAAGCAAATACAGGTAAGTCTGTTCTATAAATTGAGCCCAGAAAAATGCTTCGCAAAGCAAGCTTTCAATGGGGAAAAGCAAACTTAGAACAATGGAATAGTCTAACACAGAGGCAGTAATGAGATCAAGAAGGGAGATGGGGCCATGGCTTTTTTCCACTCCTCCATTATTTGTTGTTGTTGGTAAGTGCCACTGAGTTGATTCTGACCCATAGCGACCCTGTGTAGGGTTTCCGAGGAGCAGCTGGTGAGCTTGAACTGCCGACCTTGCAGTTGAAACGGCTTTGCAGCCTCTATTACTACATTTCCTCTCACCACCAACCAAGCATAAACACTACTGCCCTGGCTTCTCTCCACATTCCAAGTTACCACCACTGAAAACACCTTCTCGCACCCTGGCTCCCGAGGGAAAACCATCAGTGCCCAATCAAGTTGGGCAACAGCCATTGTCAGTATACTCACATCCCTGCCAGTCTGGGGACACCAGCCACCTAAATAGGTGGATCTCTGCAGATCACACAAGCCAAAGTCATTTCCCTTCCACCCAATAAAACTTTACGATAAAAGGGCAATTCATGGTTTCAGGCCAGGCTTGAGTGTGGTAGATGCATTCCCTCCTGGTACTAATTGGTAGTGGTGGTGGTGGTGGGTCCTTTGGAGCCAGTTCCGACTCATATGACCCTGTAGAGGGTTTCCAAGGCTAACAGCAGCAACAGTGGCAGAACATTATCATTACTTATCCAAAAATCTTTATAGGAGCAGAAAGCCTCATCTTTCTCATATGAAATAGCTGGTTGTTTAGAACTGCTGACCTTGAAGTTAGTAACCCAACTGGTAAGCATTACGCTACCAGAGCTCTAGTATCTTTCTAAGCCTTTCAATTCTGCCCCTCTGAGTATGGTTTCTGAGAGTGCAATGCCAGCATTTGTCAAGAGCTCCCAGGAGAACATCAAGAAGGAAGTGCGTGAGTCAAGTGAGCGAGTCCCACGTAGAAAAGCAGCAGCAGCAGAGGTGATGGCATGGAGAGACAGAGCAGCAGCAGAGGTGATGGCATGGAGAGACAGAGCAGCAGCAGAGGTGATGGCATGGAGAG
>NW_006408557.1:19829136-19835914 GCF_000296735.1 Chrysochloris asiatica
GATGGCATGGAGAGACAGAGCAGCAGCAGAGGTGATGGCATGGAGAGACAGAGCAGCAGCAGAGGTGATGGCATGGAGAGACAGAGCAGCAGCAGGTTCTAGGCCCGTGGGCTGAGTAAGACTGTGGCTGCAGGCAGGAGGCAGGCTGGCAGAATGTGCCCTTTGGACATTTAAAGGACTATATATTGTTTGTTTTATATGTACACAACAAACATTTTGCTTTGTTCATTTGTGAAATATAAGATGCAAATGGGGAGCCACAGGGAGGAAGTAGAATACCTGTTGTTGCAAAGAGAGGAAAGTAATCATTGAGATGAAACAAAATGTCTAATTTGTTGAATGTAAAGCTGATGACCTTGTCTGCAAACCTTCACTCAATTCACAAAGTTTTTTAAAGTTTTCAGGAAGCTCTTATAGCACAAAAGAGCCATGTTTTGGTCTTTGCTAAGCCTCTTAATCTCTTGCAAGAAATATAAAAAACCATAAGACATGCGCAGTGTCAGAAACATTCACTACAACACTAGAAAATAAGAATTGGGTATGTGAGACGACAAAGGAAACACGGAAAAAGTGTGGGTTTGTCCCCAGGCTTCTTTTTTGTAGCAACCACATTGGCTTCAGCTGGATAACAAATTGTCCTGGAATTTTTGGCACTGCAGCAAACATGTCAGCTCCCTGGTTACGCCTTCGTCACTGCTCAAAGAACCACACACTTTAACCTTCCTGCTCTTTCCATAGGCCAGGGCTTGTCCCGTCTCCAGGAAACTTTATATGTTGTCTAAACTGAGCATCCCAGCAGGCTGCAAGGTTGATGGCAGTTCAGGATTCAGAATGTTGACCAATTCCTACCTGGATCCGCACCACCAAGCTGTAACCTAGCCTGCCTGTGCAGAAACAGGAGCCGAGCCACATGGTTAACAGCTTTTGTAACTGCTACTCTCAGCAATGAGGGACTTAACTTCCCCAGTACACCTGATTCGGTGAGACAGCCTATCTTCAAGGGAACTGAAAATAAAGCAACGTCAAAATTTAATCTCAGGGCAGGCACAGGTGTAACCAGATACTTTTAAGTGCAGGAGCAGCTAAGAGGCCAGGTGTTGCTGACCTGCCCTCAAGTCCTTGGGACCTCCAGTCCAGAACATCAAGCAGAGGAACTCATCTCCACTACAAGTCTGCCTCCAAGTCACTAGTCAGGGACCAGTCAAGGAGAAAGTCCCAAGACAGCACCTAAATCACATCATTCAAATGCAGAAGACACGAAAAAAGCAAGGGCGTCCGTGTATGTTGTTGTTCTGTGCCATCGAGTTGGTTCCAACTCATAGTAACCCTATATAGGGTTTCAGAGAGTGACTGGTAAGCTTGAACCACTGACCTTGTGGTTAACAGTCCACTGCTTATTCTACAGTGCCACACCCAGAAATTATTTTTGTAAAAATAAAAAGGGTGGGAAGGAGGAATATGCATCTGCAGAAACCATCTCTGCAAGGAACCAGAAGAAGCTGGCAGCACTCCAACCTCTGGGGAGGAAACTGAGCAGCTGGGGTAAAGGTAAGAGGGAGATGTCACCTTTGTACCTTTTAAGCTTTGAACCACATGAGTGCATAACCTTTCCAAGCGTAAATTCAAACTAAAGATAAATGCAGACTACAGTCGTCTTCTTATTTATAAAGATAGAAAAGCAGAGAGGAAATCCAGAAGAATATATAAATGGCCAACAATGGCTTACTTTTGCAGAATAGGATTCGAAATTCCCAGAGCACTGACTCATGATGCTGAATAATGTCACATCTTGTATTACAATTATTTGTATGCCGGTCTCATCTCTGTCAAACACTGAAGAAATACAGCCTATCACTCAAGCTCCCCCGCTTCCAGGCAGAGGAAAAAAAAACTGGAAAAGAACTAGTATGGAATAAAACAACACTCAAAATTATAACAATCATTAAAAAAAAAAGACCACCCAATGAAAGAGTGAACAACACTAAGTTCATTCAGGCGTACAGGAATATTACCAACAGGAAACCATGACCAAGTCAAAAATCACTGAAAACAAAGTGTCCTTCCCAGAAATTATGGGAATTCAATCTGCATGTGTGCATGTGTTGGGAGCTTTGCAAAACTGCCAAGCAAAGCACAGCAGGCAGGTTTCGTAGCGGAATTCAGTACATTCCTACTGGAAGACATGCTCTTTGTTTAGGAAAATTCCTTCACAACCTCTTGAGTGTTGAGAGATGAAGCTTCCTCTAACACATAGTCTGAAAGGATACAGAACTTGGATTTTTTGACAAAATGGAATGTAAAAAGTGAGTGAGTGAGTGAGTTTTTAGGGAAAATAGGTGAGTGGACTAGAAAAATGATGGAGATGGTCCAGAAAAAGAGGTCTCAACACCAGGCAAGAGGCTGCAGGTCTAAGGACACAAAGTTGGGAAAGTGAGTCACTGGATGTGTGCAACTGAACTTGAAGCTATCTGCTCTACGCCATGAACTCCTCTCCACTGCTTCTAAGCGACTGCTGCGCACACCACCCAGAACCAGGTGTGTGTGGAAGCAGTAATCCAGAATGGAGCAGATGGAGCTGAAGTATTCTATAGTTGCATCATTTTCAATACTGCTCTTCCCCAAGTCCTCAATTTACTACCCTGCCTGGAAACAATCCAAAAACCAAAAGCAACATTAAACAACAAAAAAAATATGGTTGCTTTTAAGACACTGGCCAGAAGGCAGTGAAGGGCAGCGATCATGGAGAGAAAGAAAACAAATCTTATGTACTCTGGATAAGACTAGTAATAGATTAGGTATTGCAAAAGAACATATCTGTGGACCTGAAGACACACTAACAGAAATTATCATGAAATAGAGAGAAAAATAATTTTGTAAGTTATAAGACAATCAGTGAGCTTTAGAAAACTTCAGATGGCTTAACATACACATGAAACTGGAGCTGCTATACCAAAACATATGTCTGGGGAAAAAAGTAGTTGAAATTATAAAAAAATTTGATGAAAACAATAAATCCAAAACACAAGAAACATGAACTACCAAGACACATCATAAAAAAATTGCTCAAAAATCTTTTGGCCTTAAAAAAAAAAAGACACATTCTATACAGAAGACAAAAAAGCAAGGAAACAGCAGATTTCTTGGTGACAATCCAAGAGAGAATTGTGGACCAGTATCTTAAAAGTACTAAAAGAGTTGTCAACCTCGGATTCTACACTCAGCAAAAAAATCTTTCAAAAACAAAGGTGAAATAAAGACTTTTCCAGACATATAAACAGCAAAAGAATTAATCACCAGCAGACCTATATAGAAGAAAAGTTAAAGGCCTTTAGCAGAAAAATGATACCAAATGGAAATACAATCTATACAAAGAAGTGAGGTGTACCAGAAATAAGAACTACATGGGTAAATACAGTGTTTTTTAGTTAAGTTTTCTTTAAAAGAAAATGGACTGTTTCACCAACAACAAGAACAATGCATTATGGGGTTTAAAACTATGCATACGTAAAATGTATGAGAACAATAGCGGAAAAGCTGGGAGAGGAAAAGCAGCGTACTGTTGTAGAGTTTCTATGCTATATATGAGGTGGTATACCACTAGCGGGGTCCTGGTGTGGCGCTGTGGGATAGTGCACTGGACCGCAAGGTTGGTTTGAACCGTAAGGTCGGTGGTTCAAATTCACCAGACGTTCCTCGGAAATCCTATACAGGGTCGCTATGAGTCCAAACCAACTCAAAGGCACTTAACAACAACAACAACATAACACTAGCAATATAACTCTACACCATGTAGACTTTGGGAAGCTAAAATTGTACATTATAAATCATAAACCAACTACTGAAGTAATAGAGTCACAACCAATAAACCAACAAAGAGGATAAAACGCAAATCATAAAAAAAATCCTCCTACTCAACTCCCTTGTCCCTCCTGCCGGCTTTTCCCCACATGGAACCCTCCTCCACCGTGGAATGAACCCTGCTACCAGCTTTTGTGTTGGTTCTACCTGAACACCTTGTGTTCTAGCACTGTTAGCCCAAATTACACAACATGTCAAACTCAGAGCAATCAAAATCAACTACCCCCCAAAGGACCTGGGACACTGTCCACTAGCCCTATACTCCTCTCCTCTGGGCATTTCCCCAGTGGCTATTTCACCTCTCCTCCACTGTCTGCAAACTACAGAAGCATCACTGCACACTCTCAGCAAGAGTGCAGCTCCTTGAACAGAAAGAAGTCACTCTCCATCTGCATACAACCTCCTCTGCTCCTTCTGATGGGACGATAGAAACAATTTAAGCTATAAAGCACTGTCCTTTAAGACCGAGCCAGTGGTTTCAAAAGTTCCTAGATCCAAACTATTTCCTATAAGAAGGGACCTCCAAAGAGACTTGACAGATTTTTAAACATTAAACACCATCACAGAGAAGACATGTTTGGTCATTGAAGACTTTTAAACGTATGCGGCACCATTCCCTACTTACTTATTATCAGCACCTACAAGTGGAAGAGTGTGTGCTAAATATAAACAGCAGCACTGCCCAAAGCTTGGCCAATGGCTGCTGTGAGGTCTCCCACCAGTTGAGGCAGGATTCACGGGTGCCGTTGAGGCTGTTACATACATAATGAGTCAAGGAAGGTTTCTGCGTATTGACCAAAGGTTGTTTACTTCTTCGTAGGAAGTTGAGGTCCCTTAAACCAAAAAAGCCTGCTGGTACCAAACTCAAATTTGTACAACATCCAATTGTTTCAAAAGTAAGCAATTTTTTAGTTACTTACAGCCTATCCTTTTTAAATGCCCTGTGACAATGTGTCCAACATCTGCTAGCTCACAATTAAGAAAAAATCCTATAGTCACAAGGCCCCTAGGGTGCTTTCGGAGCTTTCTGAACCAGGTACATCTCTCCTCTTCCCCTTCCTGGTAGCTGTCTGCATGCCTGCTTTTGGAGACCTGATGCTGTGGGGTAACAGCCGGTACATGCAACAGTATGTGGGCCCCAACAAACAGCTTGCTGTACAAAAGCTATCTTGTGATCATCTTTTTCCATGTTCAGTCCTGAACGCCCTTAAACGTACTACTACCCTTCAAGCAAAGGGCTCTTTAACTCTCAAGTCACTTTGCACAGAGTAGCAATGAAAGAATCAGAGACTGAATGTTGATCTTTGAAACCATGACTTAAACCCAATCTCAGTATTTAATTACCTTTATTTTCATAATAAATGGTTTTAAAAAAAAAGGAAGGGGGGGGGGGTCTGAGGAAGGAACAGGGGACAGTAAATATTACATTGTAACTATATTCTAGCCAGAAAATTAAGACTCATATTAACAGCTAATCGGTATTTTAAAGAAAATTACGGCACCCAGAGTCTGGTCTAGATCTATGTGCACGGTCAAGTTTCGGTAAATAAAAGAGTCTGGAGAAATGAGTTCTTTCCATGCTCCAGTGACAAAGAACGAAAGTTCACGGCGTGCTGGACAGTGCAGCTCACAGCTGAGCTCAGCAGTGGAATCGCGTGGAGAACTTGGGAGACACAGGCACAGTCAAAGGCTGGTCACTTGATTTAACCTCCACTGTCTGATACTTACGTATTGGATTAGCTTTGTGTACCTGCACAGAAAGGAAAAAGTTACCATTAATGAGGATGTAAGACAATGACACTTGAGAGTTTACACATTTTTCTTCCTGAAAAAAATGATCATGCAATGTTATAGATTCCAGTTAGGATTTTACATAAAACCGTAACTGGAAAAGCACATGAGCTTTGGATCTCAAGTAGGTTTCAAGCTTTGGATCTCAAATGAAACGTTTCAAGTCTTTGTTTATTGGGTCCCTTAACTTTTACTAAAAGAATGTCAAACCTATCTCCAATTTGACTGTTAATTACTAGGGTATAATGGGGTCTACTCAATTGCAGCACAGAATTGCTACACTTTAAGAATTTGCCAGTATACAATCTTAAGCTTACTTTCCTTAATATTCACCAAAAACATGGGCAAGGAAAGTAATAATCAGGAAGGGTTGCTAGGTGATGGTCTCCTCCATCCTTCCCAAGTTACTCCTAAGAGCAACCCTCAGTCAAGTCCTCAGTATAGAGGACTTTGACTAATCCCAGTAAGAAACAGTTTTGTGACGGGGTCAAACCCAAGAGGCTAGTACCAAGTATTGAAGGAAAATCAGAGATGTTGAGGTCAGAAGATAGGTTGGTTTTGTCTTTTCATCCAATCAGAAAGGTTGCCTGGATTTTGTGAAGACGCTAGTCCCTTGAATAGTTGATTCCAGTGGTGTAGAGCTACATGCCAGCTGCAGTCCAGCACTTCAAGAAAGCAGCTCAACAACTTACATATTTCTATCTTCATTCTTTCATTAATCTACTACGTTCCATCTAAAACTATCTTTTTCCTCACTGATGCAGTTAATGCTACTTGTTGTCCTCCTAGCAAAAGGGTCTACAGGTAAATTAAGATTTCTTTTTGGGTAACTAGTATCTAAATCACAACGCTAATATCATTCGGACCATATGTAGCACACCCACTGCCATGGGTTTGACTCTGACTCACAGGACTCTACAGGACAGAACAGAATTGCCTCAGAGGGTTTTCCAAGGCTGTAGGGATGAAGCAGACTGCCACACCTTTCACTCACAGAGCAACTAAGGGATTTGAACCACTGACCTTTCACCTAATGTTGTTGTTGTTGTCAGGTGCCATCGAGTCGGAACCGACTCATAGCGACTCCATGCACAGCAGAACGAAACAATGTTCGATCCTGGGCCAACCT
>NW_006408557.1:19838864-19862894 GCF_000296735.1 Chrysochloris asiatica
CCAAAACACCGGTGGTATAGCCCTCAGAATCACAGCAACTCAATCCACCACAGCACGACAGACAGACGAGTGGTGGCCGTTGTTGTTGTTAAGTGTTGTCAAGTCAGTTCCAACTCATAGCAACCCTATATAGGGTGTCCAAGGAGCAGCTGGTAAACTTGAACCACCGACCTTGCAATCTAGCAAATTAGCCCGCAGTGCCACACATTTCACCTAATAGCCAAGCATTAAACCACTGTGCTATCAGGGCTCCTTATCCACCATGTTGTTGTTAAAGTGCTGTCGAGTTGGTTCCAACTCATAGTAACCCTGTATATGAGTTTTCAAGGAGTGGCTGGTGAGTTCAATTTAAAATGACCTTACAGTGTAGCACATTAACCCACAACGCCACAGCAGGGCTCTTTATCCACTATAATGCCAAGGAATTTGGGCCAAGAATTAAAAAGAAAACACAAATGCAGTCACCATATAACCCCCATGTCCTTCCTACTAGGTCTTCTTGTCTAAAACACATAAGTTGGAACAGAAAGCAGATTGGAAGATGGTAGCTAACAGGTATGGGGTTTCTCTGTGAGTGATGAAAATGCTCTAAAACTTCTTGTGGTGAAGGATGCACACATATGTGAATATATTAAATCTATTATGCTGTATATTTTAATTGGGTTAAATGATACGATATGTAAATTATGCATCTGTGAAACTGTTTTTTGTTTTGTTTTGCTAAAGATCATTCTGTATTCCAGTAGGAAATGATGAGAGAATAAATAAATTAAAATAGGAACAACAGTCCTAAAAAACACATCACTGTGCACAAGTATACCAAATGATAGCCTCCTTATAAAAATTCTGTCGGAACTTAACATCAAAGATAAATGTAGTCTGTGAACACTTGGCTTGTTCTTATCTCAAGAACGCTGTGCATTTTGTAACTTGTAAGTTGGTGACATGTGTTTAGTCGATATTTGGATCACAATGGCTACATCTTTAGTCTTGTTCCCGGTCTCCTATCTTGGTCTGTGTGTCTGTTACCCCTTGCCCTGCTATGCCACTGTAGGCCGCCTCAGATCCTTTCTGGAACTAGGCAAGTTACCGGTACAGAAGAACAGACACAGTGTGGGCCAGTTAGCGCACATGCTGGTAGGTTACCAGTTCTTTCCGTAGCTGGGCAAGTTCCTCCTTCTTCTGCTCTTCCTCTCGTTGTCTGACCTCCTCCAATTGCTGGATTTTCTGGGCTTCTACCTCAGCCATTTTCTTCTCTAGCTCCTGCCGCTCCTGGGCTCTCTTCTCAGTGGCCAGCTGAAATGGTTCCTGAACTAGAGAACCAGCAAGGCCATCTGAATACAAAAGAAAGAGACTGTTGGTACACAAGCAGGACACACATAAAATTAGTCCCCACAGATCTAGCAAGTTGTACAGATGTGCATGGCAGCAGAGAGGCTGAGCTCTGAAAGATCCACTGGGAGAAAGGGGGGCGGGGTCTAAACCATACATGCCGAGGATGTGAATTTTAAGATTGGACAGACCCTCGAAAATCCTCTACTGTAATTAGAAGATATCCAAGGCCTACCGAAGTTAAAAGTAACTTGCTCAAAATAAAAACTACATAGTGATTATTACAGGCACCGAAGAATTTTAACTTTCTGACACCCCAGTCAGTGCTTAAGGAATCAAATGTTTTGTATCTAAGGCTTGCTTCAGTGATTAACTCCAGAAATACCTTCTGGCGCTCCTTCTCTCACTTACTTGCTACTCTAGGGTTAGGTAAAGCCTACAACTGTTATTGAAATGCTAGTTGCCTCTCCAAAGGCTCCTGTTATATGAATCTGGCTCCAATACATTTCTATAACTCAACATTGCTGCTGTGTTCAACAAAGGCAACATACTAGTTCCAGGGGAAGAAAGACTACAATCCTCTGAAGTTAGATGCTCTGGTTGGCACAGCACTGTAATAACACAACTAAGTCCCAGGCACTCCTGTGGGAAGTCTGTCACTTTACCCCATCGCTCCAAGTTTACATAGAACAATACCAGCAACTGTTTTTTTCTCTTTCTTGGGTACAAAGGGCTCCTGGGAGATGACAGTGTTCGGACGAGCCTTGAAGCAGGCTGCTTCTTTCTGCTGTTTCAGTTCTTCCGCCAACTACAAGAAAGACAGTCTGTCAGATACATCATTTTCCATGACTACCAACGCAAGTTCTAATGTTTCTAAACGGCTTCATCAATAAAAACAGATGACACAGAAAAATAAAAAAAAATAAAAATAAGAGCAGATGATTTCATGTAGTCCTCAGTTATAATAAACCCTCTAACACAAACCATATATTGAATAGATCTGACTGACAACATCGGAACCCACTGAAAGCTAGAAAGAATCTTTAAGGTACTTTTGAGACTTATCTTTAATCACAAAACAACAACAACTAGACATTAAGGTCCCCGGATGTAATTCATTTAGGAACTATACAATATCACCTATAAAGTATTCTTCCCACCAAAATATTATGTAACCAGAATGTAATCAAGTCTCTAGATCTAACTGTCCATTCATAGATAATATTGAGGGTAGAGACACATGTCAAAACACTACCATGGGAATGCGATCAGCAAATTCCATGTTGTAGAAAATGTACAGGACAAACAATCCAGTTTATTTGACAAATAAGATACAAGGAGGGAACCTAGAGGTTAAAAAGGATTCAGAGATTTATCAGACAAATGCATTATAAGGCCCTTGTTTGGATTCTGATTTGTACAATTCAACAGTTGCTTACACAGAGATTACGGATATTTCAATGCTGAATATTAGATATTAAGAAATTACTGCTCATTTTAAAAGTATGATAATAGTATTGTGTTTATTTAAAGTCCTTCTCTTTAAAGACACATGCTGAAGTACTCTTGTATGAAATGAGATAT
Source organism: Chrysochloris asiatica (assembly GCF_000296735.1). NCBI lineage: Eukaryota > Metazoa > Chordata > Mammalia > Afrosoricida > Chrysochloridae > Chrysochloris > Chrysochloris asiatica. Next base: position 19,841,781 of record NW_006408557.1, read on the forward strand.
CCTATGTAGGTAGAAGTATCTAGTATAGGGATAAGTAGGCAAAGCACAGATGAAATAAGATCTTTCACGTTTTGATAATTTGTAGAACCAGGGGATGGTACCATGGGAGGTCAGTACATGATTCCTCTTTACTTTTATCTACACTTGGAAAACTTAAAACAGTTTTTCTTATGGAAAAGAGCCCACATAGAGACTCTATGTTTCAGTCTTTGAGAGAGACTGACTGCTATTTCAAACAACAGTCCAAAGGTCTGCTGGAGAACATGTCAGCTGATGGCGTCCCTTCAATCATTTAGCAATCACAGCTCCTGGGCTTTTAGAGGGGTGGCTTCCTACAAAGATGACGCTAGAGACCTTTTTGGGCAGAGTACAAGGTAAGAAACTTACTGGCCTGAATACTGTCCCCACAAAATTCATACCCACTTGGAATCTCAGCATGTGACCTTATCTGGAGATAACATCTGCTGATGTAATTAGTTCCGGTGAAGTAGATTAAAATGGGTTCTATGTCTAGTATGACTGGCATCTTTATGTAAGGAAACAGGAGAACACACACAGACAGAAATGATGTAATGATGGAAGAAGAAGGGGTCAAAGTGTCTACAAATTAGAGAATGCAAAGTTTTCCAGCAACCATTAAGAAGCTAAGAAGAAGTTCTGGAAGAGACTCTTCCCTTGGGCTTTCAGGGAGAGCACGGCCTTAAAGTACCTTGGTTTCCGAGTGTGAGAGAATAAATGTCTGTTGTTTTAAGTCGCGCAGTAATTTATTAGGGTCACCCTAGCAAACGAATCCAGTGATAATGTAAAAACAGTGACAAAATTAGGAACTTGAGAACATTTTTTCTCAAGTCAGAATTAGACTTCAATTAGACCAGTCAACAGTAAATGGGTTTTAATCACCTATCATCCATAAACAAAACAAAACAAAACAAAAAGTATACCATGTTGAGAAGACTGAAAATCTATTCTCATCATATGGTTTCTTATGAAAGCACCAACATTTAATGAACAACTCTAACAGATGGGCTCAATGGATCTTTAAAGATAAGGAGAGCTTTGTGTACACCCTACCCTTGAGGTCTAACAGAAGTTATACAAACAGACATATGCACAACTGTTCCCAATAGTAAAAAGATGGAAACAGCCCATCAGTAGATGAATATGTAAGCATAATGTGGTACTACTCAGTGATAAAGACAAATGAGTCCCCAAAACATCTTACTATTTGGATGAGCTCGGAGGACGTTAAATTGAACAAAATAAGACAATCACACGCACACACAACAAAAAGCCCACAAATCTTGTGTGCTCACTTTTATGAAATGCCATAAAAAAGGTAACTCCACAGAAACTAATGATCTTTAGTGGTTGGGGGTGCAGGAGGAAGCATTCTCTAGTCACTTTTTGGTTTTAGAAACAGAGAAGGTCGTATCAAATATAGGCAACATTCGTAATAGCAAAACCGATGTGGTGTCAATTAGTTTACATAGGAAAAAGGGATACATTGGCAAATGCTAGGTTGTGTATGATTTTTCAACAATACCACCCACCTAAAAAGTAGGGGGGAGGTGTACAGATACTAATTAATAGTAATTATACATAATATTGTTTTTAAAGTTTATATTTGGCCTCCCCGAGTGTTGAGTATTAAAAGCTTACAAGCAGCCATCTAAGACACAACTGTTGATCTTTATTCGTCTGGAACAAAAGAGAAAGAAGTCCAACAGTCAGAGAAGGAACTTGGACTACAGGAGGAATGGGCTACATGAAGCACTGCCTGCTTCACCTTGAGATATGAACTAGACAGATGAATCCAATCAAAAGGGAGAAAAATGTGGACATACCTTTAAATCTTAAGGACTCCAGACTTACTGAACCTATAGAGGTCGGAAGAGTACCTGACACCATGACCCCGAGTTGCTTGAACTTGAACTGAAACCACTAGGCAAAGTCACCTTTAAGTAAACAGCCTAGCCCAAAGAGTAAAGATTGTCACCCTTGAGTATCACATTTCTGAAAAGATTATCTTAAAAGACCAAGAGGACCCTGGTGGCACTGTAGGATAAATACCAGATTGTTTTGCTGTTATAATTATTAGGTGCCATAAAGTAGGTACCGACTCAGGGCAACCCTACGCACAGCAGAATGAAACTGGTAGCGTAGTGGTTACGAATCGGGCTGCGAACCTTAAGGTCAGCGGTTCGAAACTACCAGCCGCTCCGCGGGAGAAAGATGAGGTTTTCTACTCCCGTAAAGATTTACACCCTCGGAAACCCTGTACAGGGTCGCTATGGGTCGGACCCGACTCGATGGCACTTAACAACAACAACAACAACAACATAAAGTAGGTACCGACTCAGGGCAACCCTACGCACAGCAGAATGAAACACTGCCAAGTCCTGTGCCAACCTCACAATCATTGCTACATTTGAGCCCATTGCTGCTGCCACTGTGCCAGTCCATTTTCTTGGGGGTCTTCCTCTTTTTCTTCGACCCTCCACTTTACCAAACATGTTAACTGAACAACCGCAAAGTTGACAGTTTACACCAAACAACTGCTCTGCGAGAGAGAAATGAGGCTGTCTGCTCCAGTAAGACTGACAGCCTTGGACTGCCATCCAGGGTTTTTCTAAGTCAGAATTAACTCACTGGCAGTGAGGGTGGTTTAGTTCACAAAGGGTCAACAGCTATTTTAAAGCACAAATGAGAAGGTTGGGGGTAGTGGAACCAACTAAAGCAAATGCAAAGAGTGTAACCAAGGCCACGGACCATTATGTCTAAAAACTGGGGAAGGGGTTTTGTTGCTTATGCTTTCATAAAAAAAAAACAAATAAGGACTTGGGGGGAAATCCACAATACTGTTATTATACCCAAGAAATAAAATAAATAGCAATGTCTTAATATTAACAAATACTCAGCAAAGAAACCAGTCCTCACATTTCTCAAGCAATTACGTAGAGTAGGGAGTCAGCAAACTTTGGCCTATACACCAAACTGGCTTGTGGTATGTTTTGTATAGTCCTAGAGCTAATTAGAGTCTTTACATTTTAAAAGGTTGAAAACAAACACATACATACCCCAACATGACAGAGACCATATGTGTAACCTATAAAATTCAAAATATTTATTTACCAGGTGGCTGTTATAGAGAGAAAATATGCAGACCCCTTATTTAGAATAGGAATCCTTAAAATAATCCAGTATGTTAGGTCCCAGATGAATTTCCCACGTAATGGGTCTGCCTGTTCTTACACATGAACCAACTAGCCATACATCAACAGTTTGGCTGCTCCCACCATTGCCCACCTGATGCTTCCAAGTCTGCATCTTCAGAGCACCTCTCTTGTCAGTCTCCAAACAGAAAGGTTCGATCTGAGTTGCTGTTTTCACCTTCTTTTCTGGCAAGTTAATGGTGTCAAAATGGGGCAAAGGAAGTGCTTTGAACTTGGGCATCTAATTGCAAAGAAGATAAAAGATTTAAGATTAAGACCCCTCTAGCCAGAAAACAATAGCTGCTTCAAAATATTTGGATGAATATGAAAAACAGGACAGGCCAGTTACTTCTCAAAGCAGCGTGGTCTAACAGGGAGAGCCATGGGCTCCTCCCAACTGTGCCAATAACTGGCAGGGTGATCGTGGGCAAGTCACTTACCTTCCTGTGCCAAAACAACTATTAAAGTAACTTACATTATTTTATACTTCATAGAGTTCTTAAACATATCAAAAAAAGTCAGTGATTTATAGTTAAAAGTGGCACATAAAAGATTATCTCTGAGGGACCAAAGAGTAGTATACACTACTGTTAACCACAAAGTTGGTGATTCAAACACAACAGCTGCTCCTCAGAAACCCTAGATAGAGTAACTGTGAGTCGGAACTGACTTGAAAGCACTTAACACCAATAACACCTGCAGAAATGGCAACACCTACCTCCCCTTTCTGCAGTTCTTTTATCTTCTTCTCTTTCAGTAGTTGACGTTCTTTATCCCGAGAATCAAAGGAGAAAGGGCATACTTCTATTGTTCTTGCCTCTGGAATTTGGGGCTTAAAAGGTACCCCAAAATGTGGCACAGGCTGTGCTTTTATTACTACTGCCTCCTCCTCTTCCTGTGGGAAAAACTCTATTTTAGAAACACGACTCCTTGTGCTAGCCCACAATATCAAAATGCAGAGCCAAAGGGCATTATCATTACATGAGGCACGTTGTTAATTAGGTGGAGTAGCTTCCTTTTTTTTATCAAAGACAGATACTACCTGTCACCAAGCACCTCACAGGGGCAAGACCCATCAGGTCACCACAAAAGCATTTTGGTAAAGAACATAATTACTCTTAAAGGATCTAAAGTTTTTCACTGGAAAGTTGCAAAATATATGAGCTGAAACCATGAAAGAACAGAAGGAAGGTACTATAGCCTCTTGATAAGCCAGCCTCCAGACTCCACTAAAGCATGTGACCCAGAGAGAATGGTTGCCAAACCCAGAATAGGACTAAGTAAATTCTTTGGGTTCAAGCTAGTAACATAAGATTACCATGTATTATAGTTTCAAATGAAACTATCAAAAGGCTTCAGAGATCTGCTATAAAATGACCCTAACGCTAGATATTTATACATAAAATGGGTGTTGTAACAAGAAACTAGCCTGATCAATGGCAATTTAAGTATTCCAGTTCCATGAACGAGGCCTACTGCTGCAGCCTTGGTTTAATGGAAATAGGAAAAGGCAGCCACTACTGAAACAATGATTTGGTATTTTCCATGTACTTAGTCTGTAAATAACACAATGTTTTCTGTTCTGTCTTTTCTTTGTAACCCCTATGCCTATCCTTTCCCTTACCTTCGTGCACTGATTAGGACCCTAAGTACAATATTAAAGCAGAATGGTAACAACATCTTCTCATTTCCTCAGAAAACTTTCAATACTTTACCATACACAATGTCTGCAATAGCTTTTTGTTTTTAATAAATACTCTTTATCAAAGTATCTATGATGATGTAAAGAAAATTTTTTCAATCGATAACACATTTCTTTAGAAAAGGAAATAAGGATGAATTACTAGAAAATTTAAAGGAAAAAAGAGATATTAATTGAAAGTCCAAACTTCATTTCTAGATTCAACAGATACAGAACAACTCTGTCAAACACAAGTTATAAACCTTCTACTACTCTCAATTTCCGTACTTAGCTCATTGCAAACCAAGCAGCAGTTTCAAAGCAGGCACCAGGCTGTGGGGCCTGTTTTCTCTAGCAGATATTGCTTTTTAGCTTCCTAAGAAAGGATTGGTAAGAGTACATTAGACAATGTATCAAAAATAATTTCCTAATTTTGGTGATCACATTAGAGTTATATAGAGGAATATTCTTATTTATGTGACAAGCATATTTATGTGACAGTCATTAAGCTGGCACTACAGTTAACTGCTACGAGCACAGCAACTTTTGATTCATGTTACAAAGGCTGATTTCCAATGCTACAGCAATGGACAAGTCTCCAATGCCTAACCGCTCCTTACTGTTCCGATGTCATCAAAAGTCAGAAGAGTCACACCTATGACAACTAATTTTCTCTTGGAGGAGCAAATAAATGCTGATTCGTATTCATTCTTACAGACAGCTCTAGACAAGGGTGGTTGTCTTTGCATTCCATTAAGTCTAAAATAAGTAATGTTTAGGTTTATTATATAGAAGGAAAAAGAAACCCCTCACTCCCAGAGAATCAATCACCTCTTCTTCTTTGGTGAACACTCGAACTCTGTTCTTCAAAGAAAAGGCTGGGGACTTGGGGATGGTGATCGGAAGCACCTTCTTTTCAGGAACACCCTGGGAGGAGAAAGCAACTCAGTTAAACATCCCAAAACAATTCTCACTAGACTGTAAATTCTTTGTGAGGAAATTATACACTGAGGTGTCACAGGCACACACATTTGTATGTATGTGTGCTGGTGTGTACATGCATTTATCTATTATTAAAGGAATGAACAAGCAACCTTGTTTTATTAGATTAGATAAAACCATTCTTGGAAAGTAAGTGCGTTCATTAGGAATGAAATTCAAAAGGATAGTATTTCAATATTTGTTGTTAATCTGACAAAGACAGGCATGGATAGATTATCACAACAGAAAAGCTGCAAATAACAAAGACACAGAGTTTTGTACTTTTGGTAAAAATATAATTCACCAAAACCTTTTTTTTGTATTTTTGAAAAATACACTGTAAAAGAGAACAAACAATAGCAATATTTTATTGCTCCTGTTCCCTTCTATACTCTAATCCTCAAAAACAAATCAATGTACCTAAAATGAGAATAGATTCTGCCATTTTCTTTAAATCTAATTCAGTCTATGGTGAGAATAGACACTCAAAACCACTATCCTCAAAAGGAAAATGGCAAAACTGAGCAAAGAGCTAATTCTATATACCTTTATCAAAAATTAGCAAAGTACAGGCAGTTCATAAATATATACAAAGGGATCAATTGTATTAAGTTTTAAAAAATACAAGTAAAACAAGATATTTTTTTCACCTACATGAGTAATGTTTTAAAAAAAAAGTGTAAGGAGAAGTGGGCACCCACATACAACTGGGCAAAGGTACAGAGTATAAACTGGTACCGCCTTTTGGGAATAGGTCACTAACTTTTTAAATGGTCGCACCCTTATACCCAACTAACACTTCTAATATTTGATCTCCCCACGCACTGTCAGTTAGTCTATTATGGATGTCAGAAGAGACTAAAATTTGCTCTTGAACATAAGACTAGCTATAGAGAATGAAAGAAGTGATGACGTAAAAAGAGCAGAACAGAAAATTTCAAAAAACAGTTCAAGAAGATAAATATAATGACATGTGCAAAGAACTGGAGTTAGAGAACCAAAAGGGAAGAACACACTCAGCATTTCTCAAGCTGAAAGAACTAAAGAAAACATGCAAGCCTCAACTTACAATAATGAAGGCTTCTAAAAAAAAATGTAAGGAGTTCTAGGAGCTCTGGTAGCATAGTGGTTACGAATCAGGCTGCTACTCTCACGGTCAGCCATTCGAAACTATCAGCTGTTCCGCAGCAGAAAGATGAGGCTTTCTGCTCCCATAAAGTTTTATAGCCTCAGAAACCCTGTACAGGGTCACTATGACTCGGAACCGACTCCATGGCACATAACAACAACATGGGCAAAATTGGAGTCATGGTGTGGTGCTGCAAGAGAAGCACTGGACCACAGGTCAGTTTGAACCACAAGGTTGGCAGTTCTAACCTACCAGCTGCTCGTTGGAAAGCTTAAAACGGGTCACTAGGAGTTGGAACCGACTCAAAAGCACTGAACAACAACATGGGCAAAAGAATTAACGATATAAGAAGCATCCAAAGAAAATGGACAGAATATACAACCACTGTACCAAAAAGAACTGGTCAGAAGACAAGAAGCAATGGTACTGAAAGAAGAAGTCCATGCTGCACTGAAGGCAATGATGAGAAGCAAGGTTATAGGAATTGATGGAATACCAACTGAAATGTTCCAACAAACTGATGCAAAGCTGGAGGTACTCACTAGTCTATGCCAAGACATTTGGAAGACAGCTACCTGGCCAACCAGCTGGAATAAATCCGTATTTCTGTCCATTTCAAAGAAAGTTGGCCCAACAGAATATGGAAGTAGTTGTCAATAAATCAAACAAAGGAATGCATTAGGCCACTCTGATGCAAAAGAACTCTTTAAAGTGTGAATGAGAATTTCACTATGAGGACTAAGGTGCACCTCACCCAAGTCATGGTGTTTTCAATGGCCTCAATTGCAAGCACAAGTTGGACAGTCAATAAGATGGAGAAGGACTGATGCATTTGAATTACTGTGTTGGCAAAGAATATTGAAAGTACCACAGACTGCCAGTAGAATAAACAAATCTGTCCTGGAAGAAGTACAGCCAGAATGCTCCTTAGAAGCAAGAATGGTGAGACTTTGTCTCACATACTTTGGACCCATTATAAGGAGAGGACCAGCCTCTGAAAAAGGACATCATGCTTGATAAAGCAGGTCAATGAAAGAGAGGAAGCCCCCCAATGAGATGGCTTGACACAGTGGCTACAACAATGGGTTCAAATATAACAATTAGGAGGCTGACACAGGACCAGGCAGCATTTCGTTCTGTTGTGCGTGGGGTTGTTATGAGTTGGAGCCAACTCAATGGAACCTAAGAATAGTATTGGATCTATAGTCTAGGTTTCCTTTGGTTTTGTTTTTTAACCAACATTCTCAAAAAGAGTAAAATATAAAAAATAATTCAATTGTCTACCAAGAAAGAAATGGCTAAATCCTTTCTTAACCTGTGATATATACACATAATCGAATACTATAGAGTTGTTAGGTACCACTAAGTGGGTTCCAATTCATAATGACCGCATGCCCAGTCCTGCACCATCCGCACAGTCGTTACTAGGTTTGAGCCCACTGTCGCAGCCACTGCGTCAGTTCATCTCACTGAAGTGTTCCTCTTTTACACTGACCATCTACTTTTCCAATTATGATGTCTTTTCTCCATGAACTGATCCCTCCTGATAACACGAGACAAAGTCTCATCATCCTAATTTCTAAGACGCATTCGGCCATACTTCTTCCAAGGCAGATTTAGTCATTCTTGTGACAGTCCATTCAATATTCTGTGTTAACAGCATAATTCATAGACACCAATTCTTCTTCCTTATTCACTGTCCAGTTTTCACATGCATAGGAGAAAACTGAAAATACCATGGCTTTCATCAGATTCACCTTAGTCTTTAAAATAGTATCTTTGTTTTTTAACACTTTAAAGATTTGGCCAATGCAAGGCATCGTTTGATTTTTTGACTGCTGCTTTCATGGGTGTTGACGGCAGATCCAACTAAAATTAAATCCTTGATAATCAGTAAAAAGAATACAATAAATCATCATTTGCGACAGAGAACCATGTCCTTAGCATGGGGGGAGGACAAGTTGCTAGACAGGAGGACATGTTTGTTTTTCTGTGTGTTTTTAAAAGGTGTATATATACTTCTTGTTAACTGCCATTGAGTTGGTTCCAACCTGAAGCAACCCTGTGTAGGGTTTTCAAAGAGCAGCTGGTAGGTTTGAACTGCCGACCTAGTGGTTCTCAGCCCAGTGCTTATCATATAGTACCACATCACAAGTACATATATACCTTGTGGTCAAGTGCCGTTGAGTTGGTTCCGACCCATAGCAACCCTGTATAGGGTTTCCTAGGAGCAGTTGGTGAGCTTAAACCGTCAACTTTTCGGTTCAAACTGACTTTGCAGTCCAGCACATTAGCTCACAATGCCACACCAGGACTCCATATATATATACACACTTCTTGTTGTTAAGTGCCGTCAAGTCGGTTCTGACCCATAGCGACCCTGTGTAGATGCGGTTTCCGAGGAGCAGCTAGTGAGCTTGAACCACTGACCTTGCAGTTCAAACCTACTTTTGTAGTCCAGTGCATTAACCCACAGCACTACACCAGGACTCCATATATACACTAGGATGGTTATAATTAGAAAAACGAAACCCAGTAATATGTGTTGGCAAGAATGTGAAAAATTGGAATCTCATACATTGCTGACAGGAATATCAAATGGCGCAGCTGCTATAAAAAAAAGTCTGACAATTCCTCAAAAAGTGATGCACATGGATGGTCAGAGTTCAACCAGAAGAAGAAAGAAGAGGAAAATAAGAGTAATCTGATAATATTCGATGAACTTGACCTATACCAATGGATGCAGTAGCTCAAAAGAGGGAACAAATCCTTACAGCAAGAATCATTACCACCCCCTCCATACAGAGTAGACAAGAATGGGCAACTTGGACATTGGCTACCCAAAATGGGGGGGGTGAGGGGGTTGGCTACAAAGGCAAGAAGTAACTGGCTTACAAGCTTTCAAGAGGGAACCTAGAGCCATAGGGCCAGAAGGAAGTCAGAATCTCCGGTGAGTAGTATCCAATCTGTCTAGGCGGGGCTGATGAAACGCAACGCAGATGGGTCTCTTATGATACAATAGTGAATAATTGTTATCAGGACTGATTGTGAGGGTTGGAAATGTAAAAGTAGATGTTTTATAGCAAGGAAGGGAGTGATTAACTTTCCAGTCCAGGAGCGGAGGTCCCTAGGACCACTAACGGAGAAGAGCGGAGTGTGAGACCCTATCCAGAGAAGCAGTGATGCCTGACATGGAGGTAGAGATGATGACGTGGAGAGATGGAGCAGCTGGGGACTTTAGATCCAGAGGGGGAGAGGGATTGTGTGCTGAAGACCGGGGGTAGAGGGGGGAGGCTTACAGTGTATACCCTTTGGTTGGTTGATGATGCCTGGAGGGGATTGTAACCATGGCAATGAAATGATATACTAAAGAATGAATGTAAAACTAATGTTCTCCCATGTAAACTATCACATAGTTCACAATGTTGTTGTTGTTGTTGTCAGGTGCCATCGAGTCGGAACCGACCCACAGCGACCCCATGCACAGCAGAACGAAACAATGCTCGATCCTGGGCCAACCTCACCACCGCCACCACCCCCGAGTCCATCAATGATGCCACCTGGCCGATCCATCTCGTTGGAGGTCTTCCTCTTTTTCTCTGACCCTCCACCCCACCCAGCATGACATCCTTCTCCAACGATTGTTTCCTCCGGACTACATGTCCAAAGTAGGAGAGACGAAGCTTAGCCATCCTGGCCTCCAAGGAGCACTCTGGCTGCACTTCTTCCAAAACAGATCTATTGGTTCTTTTGGCAGTCCATGGCACCCTCAGTATTCTCCTCCAACACCACAACTCAAAGGCATCAATTCTTCTACGATCCTCTTTATTCACTGTCCAGCTTTCGCATCCATATGAGGCTATTGAAAACACAATGGCCTGGGTCAGGCGCACCCTAGTCCTCAAGCTGACATCTCTGCTCTTCAATACTTTAAAAAGTTCCTGTGCAGCAGATTTGCCCAGTGCAATACGTCGTCTGATCTCTTGACTGCTACTTCCGCGAGTGTTGACAGTTGATCCAAGAAGAATGAAGTCCTTGACAACTTCAATCCTTTCTCCATTGATAAGAATGTTGTTTATTGGTCCAGTGGTGAGGATTTTTGTTTTCTTAAACAAAAATAGTTCACAATAAAACATTAAAAAAAAAAATGACGCGCAGAACAACTTTGTTGTTGATGTGGGAGATCAAGTCAATTCTGACATATAGCGACCTGAATGGACAGAGTAGAATTTCCCCATAGGGTTCCTAGGCTTTCATCTTCACAGGAGCAGACTCAGCTCTTCTCTTCATGGAGCCATTGGGCCGACAGTCCATTTAAAAACGACTCCAATGATTGGCTGAGGGTAAAGCTGAGCACTCAAGTGGTGGGAACTCCAAGACTCGGTCACTCTTCAGATCTGGAACGGAACTCACCCCCATGGCTCAATTTTCAGCCAAGCAGTAGATAAGACACAGGGGGAGTGACACCACTAGTGAGGTGTACATACCATAGGATATGGTCAGCCACTCAATATCCAAAGGGCAACAGTTACCCAAGGACCAAGTTCACCAGGGGTGGGAAAGGAGGAATCAGAACAAGAAGCACAAAGCAGAAGTGGGATAAGTGTTGTTACACTGAGGGAATTGCAAGCAATGAGACAAAACAAAGCAAGGAAGCTTGGCTGAATGTAACACTGAAGATCTGCTCTGCAAACCTTCACTCAATTCACAATAAAAAGTTTTTAAAATGAAGGTTAAAATGGCAATATTTTACCACAATAATTTTGTAAAGTACATGTAATTAATCTTTCTAGATTTCATTTTCCATGCTTAGAACACCAAACTGTTAATTCTTGTATCTCTTTACAAGGGTGGATTAAGAAAGGATTTAGATTTTCCATATTCCATCTTTCTAATAAAAGTGTTACTATGAAGGCTTTTCCTTAATGAGCTCAAAGAATTGCTAAGACTTCAAATGACCAGATTGACTTATGTATATCATATTGTATGCATAATTCAAAACTAATATATTTTATGCTAGACCTGGGGGACTCAGGAGACACCAAGGTCAATTGACATAACATAGTTCACAAAGACAGCGTTCTACATCCTACTCTGGCGAGCAGCATCTGGGATATTAAAAGTTTATGAGCAGCCGTCTAAGGTACAGCTACTGGTTTCTCCGTGTGCAGAAAAAAGAAAGGTTATGAGAACTGAAGATGCTTGGAATCATTTAGTCCAACGGACTAATGGAACATGTGAACATCAATCTCCATGTCTCTGAGACCAGAAGAACTAGATGAAGTTAATGATGCTCTGAAAGGGATCACAGTAGAAGGTCCTAGATAGAGCATCAGATAATGTACAACAAAATTCAAAAAAGCAAAAAAAAGACCGGGCTTACTGGTCAGAAAGAGACTGGAGGAACCTAAGACTATGGCCCTTGACCATCCTTCTGGTGTGGAAAGGAACTCACCCTCACTGCCATAGGTATATAGCGGGAACAATAATAGTATGTATATACGGTATGCTCACCATGCAACAGTCAACCATTCAAAATGAAAAGGGCAACATTTACCTAAGGACAAAGCTGAGAAGGGATGGCAAGGTGGGTGGAATGCAAACAGGGAGGAACTGTTGTTACACGGAGAGGACTGCAGTCATTGAGATGAAACAAAGCGATGCTCTGTAAACCTCCCTCAATTCACAATAAAAAGTTGTTAAAAAAAAAAAACATTTTGGAAAGTTGTTCCATAAACATTTTCTGATTCTCATAGCATTTATACTCTTAGCACGAATCTGGAATAATGCTAACTGGCTGTTTAGATTCAAGTGTATGACCAAACCAGCTTTATTTTTAAGAAACAAAAATGAAAACCACCATCACACCCTGGCCTCAATAACTCCTTGTTGGTTACACACACTGGTAAGGGATTACACAGTCTGCTATAAAAGTTCTTACGCTCTTGAACATAACATTCCATGAACATAGTACAACATAGCATAGGAGACCTTGTAATCAGTGAAAAAATCCATGAAATGGAGTTTCCAGTAATGCTTACCACTACTTAACAACAAAAATCTGTTTTATACCACATCCTGGACAGATAGACACCAGGCTCTTGCTGGAATGCATTCCAGGCATGTGCAAGTGGGAAGACTACTGGGTCAGGCAGGAGTCAGGGGACCCCTTGTAGCCTAGCTCTGCTTCCAGCCTACAGAGTGTTGCGCAAATCTCGGCCATGATATTTCTCATAAAATAAATTGAAATAAGTACCTGCGGGCTCATTAGCTCTAATATCATCCCTCTTTATCTTTTTCTCTTCTTACTGTATCCATTCAGCAGAGATCTTCCATAAAAGAGATATTTATAATCAGATGGAGAAAAGGCAAAGTTGATTTATGAAAACTCACCCACATCCTACCACTTGTACTGCAACCAAACCTAATTGGGAAATCAATTAGAAATTTTGTTGTGAGTCACTGAGTCAGTGCCTGTATAGTTTTTCAGAGAGCAGCTGGAGGGTTTGAACAGCTCACCTTGCAGTTACCAGCCAAGTGCTTATCCTACAGCACCACACCAGGGCTAATAAAGAAAAGGAAATTGGTTCCTAAAAACGTAGGCCTTTAGTTTTGCTTTTAAATTGTTTGAATGATAAGCTCCACGAAGCAAGGATATTTTGTTATTTGTACTTCTTTGTATTCTCCATAGCACCTATAGACAACCTTGTAGTAAGGGTACAATGAACATATGCTGATTAATGTTACTGTACTTATCTGTACCCAAATCCATCTGCTGTACCAGACTGTGAGGCCTGAGAGAACAAATCCACGTCTTACTCCATTTCATAAATCCCAGGGCTGGTGTTTTCAACTTGTCCTGTCACTCACTCAGTATCGAATGTTGGAGTGTCTGTGCCATGACCGTCACTATGCTAGATGAGGAGATACAGAGGGAAAATGTACACATACATGGGCCCTGCTCTCAGGGTAGAGTAACAAATCAAAGCCTTCCTGAGTTTCATCAGTGCTCTGAAGAAACGCTGCAGAAGACAATGGAGCCAAAGGGTAATAGGGAGGGGGGCTTCCTTCTGATGGAAAGTATCTCTGAGGAGGAGATGTATGGTTAGAAGTGGGCACTGTTGGTGGATATATGACACATTAAGCAAAAGAAGCCCAAAATGCAGGACGGGAATATCAGGGGAGGCCTAAGGCAGTTGGCAGGCCTATCCCACAACAGTTAGAAAATGACCATGAAGCAAGCTCTCAGGGAATACAAGGGAAGGGGCAGCCTGCTAGTCATCTCTAGAATATTTCTGCTAAATCTACTCACCACCTTCACTGCTACCACATACCCATCTCTGTGGTGCCCCAGCTGTCTGTTAGATGTTGGTAACTAAGTTCCCGTTTCACACCCTCATCACTCCATCTCTGCCTCACGGCCCATTGCTGCCCAAGTCCATCTCTTATAGGTCCCACTGTCCCCTGGTCATCTCTGAACCACAAGTGGGAAAGCACAGGCACAGTAATGATGTGGGGAAGCAGAGCTGCAGCACTGGAGGACATGGCTGGGAACAACAGAGGTAGACAGATAAACAGGACTCAGGGTCTTCAGAGACCCAGGTTCAAATCCTAGTCTGCCACTAACTGTAAAGGTTTGTTTCTGTAGAAGTCAAGAGTCGCAGTAAGATGATTAGAAATGTTAGTAGAGAGAGCTTCAAATAACCAGCATCAAACTCAAATCTGTATTCACCAAAATAAACAGTGATAATGGCGTTGTAGGGATGAATAACAGCGATGATGGGCTCAAATCCTGATATTAGCTATCTCTTAGTTATGTTTTTTTTTTTATCTGAAAAGCAGAGATGATAGTCTCCCACTTTGAATTGTTATGAAATATCACTAATCTAAAATAAAGCACTCTCAGTACAACATAAGCACCAATAAAATGATGAGATGATGAGTCATTACTATTAACACCTGATTGCTTACTATGTGGTTAGGATCTACAGCAAGTGCATAACCACACATCTCCCTATCAACCAGTGTGCACCTTATGAGCCAACACTACATGGGTGGAGCCAGTTGTGGTATTAGTGAATTAACTGATAGGACTCTTCTAATCAGAGTTTTATTAACTCCAATCACATGACTGGGTGAGACCGTATATATAGGGTGTCTGGGACTAATGCACGGCTTGGTAGGTTTTGCCAATCTACTGGGTTTAAAATGAGCCATATTACAAGCAGGGACAGAGCACCTCATGACCATCAGGAGAGAAGAGCCATGAGCAAAGTACACCTTTTGGACCCCATATTCCTGAGCACCAGTGACAGAGACATGGAGAGACAGAAAAGCAGGATTCTAGGCCCACTGAAAAAGAGAGACTGAGTGCCTTTGGGCAGAAAGCTGGTTTGCACCGTTGGGCATTTATCCACAGAGCTTAAAACACTCGGCAGAGCTTAAAACAGAGGCCAAGTGGCTGAGAAACTGCAAACTAGACAGTTGTGTGGTACAGCTGAGAAGAGGTGCTCCGACCAGAGAACTGCTGTATCCTGAGTTGTTTCTGATCCTGAATTGTACCCTGTTAATCTCCTTAATATATCCCAAGATCATGAGTATTGTCTGTGGGTTCTGTGCGGCCACTACAATGAATGATCAAACCCAATAGAGAAGCAGAGAATGCTGTGAAAGGGATGGTTGGTGTTAGAATTGATCAAAAAGGCTGGAGGGTGGAGGCAAATTTGGCCTCTGTTTCACAGGAATTAGCCTTGGGCTGATGGTGGTAATTGTCTTCCTCACCCCAGTGAAGTCAAAGGAGGGGAGACACTGTCACCATGCCATTTATTCACCAAGAATTTATTTATGTGACAAGATCCCCAGAGGATTCTGATGATCAGTAAGATGTAGCAAACACTTTCCTACAGCATACATCAATTCAATCACACCTTACTTACATATTTACTTAGTGCTTCACTGATGACATGTTTACCAAGAATCCTCAACAAGGCAGAATCTGGTATAGTGCTTTCCTAAGATTTTAGAGTATCTATCTAACTGATTCTTTATGAAGCCTAGCTACCTTTCCCCACTTAGAACTTTACTCTAGCATTTCCAGACCATTAACTGCCAAACCAATTCCCTCTATCAATGTTTACCAAAAGATGGAATTCAAGCATGACTGGTAATATGAAAGAAGGTGTTAACTAGTAAGTAGATGTTTTTAAATATTAACTAATCATGGGCAAGAAATTTCTACTTTAGCTCTCTCCTGCTCAGCACAACCAGGGCTCATAGACCCTAAAAGCATATTAAGCATGTAGCTGTCACAAAACCATTGGATGCTGGACAAGCTGACTAGTGTGATTGTTCCTCATCTATCCATCAGTCTCCACAAGCTAAGAGAAGGCCTCCCATTGATCATTTTTTAAAGGAATAGACTTAAGTATGTCCTGACAGTAGATGAAGTTAAAAAGATCTGTATGTAGCAGTTCATTAAGATTGATGGAAAGGTTAGAACTGATATAACCTATATGCTGGTTTTATATGGACGTCATCAGCATTGACAAACCAGAGAGAAATTCCATCTGATCTATGACACAGAGGGTCGATTTGCTGTTCATCGTATTATACCTGAGGAGGTGAAGTACAAGTAGTGCAAACTAAGAAAGATCTTAGTGGGAACAAAAGGACTCCCTGGTAACCCATGATGCTCACACCATACACTACCCTGATCCCCTCCATCAAGATGAATGACACTACATATCAAGGTGAATGATACTATTAAGACTAATTTGGGACTAAAAAGAGTAGGATATATTTATATATCTCACAAACATATAAGAGTTTGAAAAAGGATGTTTATACATGAGTATCTACCTTTCCTGCAAACACAACTATGAATGTGGAGGCATATACAACAGGAAAAATGATTAAAAACAAAAAAACTCCTTAGATATTACCCACCATCTTAAGGCAATGCTGGGCCTAAGGGCTCATGACCATAGTTTCAGGGTGTCCCATGCTCAAGTGGCGTAATATAGTCTATAAAGACAATGTTCTACAGCCTACTTAGGTGAGTATCATCTGGGAGCTTGACACTTCATGAGTGGCTGTCTAAGGTACAGCTATTGGTCTCTTCATGTACAGAAGAAAGAAGAAGGATGAGAACTAAAGATGCTTGGAATCAATTAGTTCAATGGAGCAGGTGATCATCAGCCTCCATGACTCTGAAACTAGACATTACCTGGCTACCACTAGCAACTGCTCTGAAAGGGATCACATTAGAGGGTCCTGGATAGAAAGGGATAAAATGTAGAATAAAACTCAAAACAAAAAAAAGTAAATCAGTTTACTATTCAGAAAAAGACTGGAGGAACCTGAGACTATAATCCTCAATCACCCTTCAGGTCTGGAAAGAAACTCACCTCGTGGCCCAACTTTCAGCCAGGCAGCAGGTAGGTTTATAGTGGGGAACAACAACACTAGTAAGGTATGCTCCCCATGGAATTTTCCTAAGGATAAAGTTGAGAAGGAATGGGAAGGTAAATGCAAACAGGAACACCACAGGTGGGACACAAGATAACTGTTATTCCAAGAAGGGGATTGTAATCATTGAGATGAAATACAGTATATGATTTGTTAATGACCTGTCTGTAAACCTTCATTAATTCACAATAAAAAAATTGGAAAAAAATTAGCTATGATTGTCATTATTATTCATGGCAAGAAGGGCTAATTTTCCATTTACATAGTGATGGTGTAAAGGTGATGTTCTTCCATGTAAACTAGCACTCAGTTCACAATAAAAACTTAAAAACAAAAAAGTTCTAGTTAAAATTACTTTAAATTTTTACCTATAAAGGCATAAAGTGGCTGGCCTACAAGTTTTCAAGAGTGTGCTTAGTTTCAAAGCAAGGAGGGTCAGATAGAATCTCCAAAGAATAACTGTCCTCTTTTCTAGACAGGTCTGGTGAAAGGGGATGGGGGAAGATGGGGATAGGATTCTTTTGATTCAATAGTAATTATTATTACTAATTGCAATTGTCATAACTGTAAATGTAGATGTGTAACAAAAGGGGGGAGTAGTTAATCTTTCATTTCAGGAACAGAGGACCTAGGACCATCAAGAGGAAAGAGTATGAGTGGAGCATAGGATCCTAACCAGAGAAGCAGCAAAACCAGAGACAGAAGCAGAGGTGATGGCATGGAGAGATAGAGCAGCTGCGGAATCTAGACCCACAGAATGAGAAAGGCTGTGTGCCGGCAAGCCAGAGGCTGGCTTGCAAAATGTGCACCTTGGTTATTTAAATGAATATATATATTCTGCCTGTTTTGTGTATATCAAAAAAAAAAAAAAAAAAAAAAGAGACACAAATACTGTTAACCGATGGTGCATGGAGGGAATTGCAATCACTGCAATGAAACAAAATATGATTGGTTAAGTGCAAAACTGATGATCTGCCCTGTAAACTATCACTCAACTTACAATAGAAGCTTTTTTTTTTTTTAATTACTTTTAAATTTAAGTTAGTTGAGATTTAAAAAATAGTTCATGTCTGTTCTGCTGTATGGCAGAGGAACAAGGATATAGTAAAACTGCAGAGTCACACAGTCACTAGATTCCAAAAAGAAAGAGAGAACCCTACTTAGAAAAGCGGTGATAGCACAGACAGTGTCAGAGACAGAGCAGCTGCAAGGGACAGAGTAAGGCTGCAGGCAGGAGTCTGGCTTGCAGACTGTGCCGTTTAAATGAACATATGTTTTGTTTTGTATATGTGCATCATATATTTTTGATATGCTCATTTGTGAAATATAAGCTGTAAATGGAAACCACAGGAATGAAGCAGGATAACTGTTGTTGCTGGGAGGGGACTGTAATCATTGAGATGAAACAAAATATATGATTTGTTGAATGCATAAGCCAATGATCTTGTCTATAAACCTTTACTCAATTCACAATAAAATGTTTAAAAAGTTAAATTAAAAAAAAAAAATAGAAACCAAAACTGTAGGTTATTTTATCCTTAAAAACAATAAGGTGATCAAATCAAGAGCCTGAAGAAACAGATAGTATTAAAGAAAGGTGCATAGGACTGTCAGCAGGAGGGGTACTAGATAGATGCACTACATGCACCCTCTACAACATGGACCCTCTACAACAAAGATTGTTGTTGTTGTTATGTGCCATGGAGTCGGTTCTAACTCATAGGGACCCTGTACAGTGTTTCCAGGGCTGCAAATCTTTACAGGAGCAGAAAGCCTCATCTTTCTCCCGCGGAACAGCTGGTAGTTTCGAACTGCTGACCCTGAGATTAGCAGCCTGATTCGTAACCACTATGCTACCAGAGCTCCTTACAACAAAGATATGAGACAAAATTAAACAGACACAGATGAAAATTCTGATACCCTGAACTTCAGAAGAAAGATCAGAAAGAGGGATATAGTGTTTGGTGCAAGGTAAGGCCCAGTGAGAGAGGAGACTGGTGAACACAGCTGGCCAGACGTGGTTCCACCATCTTGTGAGCAGTTTTGGCAGCAGATACAGTAGATTCCCGCAGATGCCAGAAAAGGTAGGATTTCTTCTTTTTCCCCACACTCTTCTGGTGACTAGAAATGTGGCCAGCTCTAACCCTCATCCATCCCCCATACAGATCCTGCTCTCCAGAAGTTCAGAACCACATGGTTGGGAGCCACGCCAGGGTGAACTAGCTGTGTTGACTTTAATGTACCACTTTGGTACCTGGATTCAGGTGGGCTTGGCTCCAGACCTACAAAATCCACAGATCCACCAGACCAGCATTTAACCAGTCACCTTGACCCCCAGCTGCTCTGTGGTTCTAACAGACACTAAAACCAGTTCCATCAAGGACTGTCACAAACTACTTCCAGAATGAATGCCCTGAACATAGATAATACTAAGGCTAACAGAAACTCCATCTAGGGCCAGGAACTCTGCTGTCACATCCCTTCCACATCCACTCTGTGAGCTCCCTGTACTGCAGAAGGCTTCCTCTCCCCCACCGCCCACTTCCCCCCCATAGATTTCAGGATCCCCTCTGGGTCCAACAACTGCACTGTTTGTTTTAACAACTATAGCAACCTCACAATGCCCAGAGAATACACACAATTTTAGCTCACATGAAGAAACAAGAGAGATGACTAGAGGAAAATTAAAAAGTTTGATAAAGGAAAGAAGTGTAAATTGCTTCAATTTGAGGAACTTGACCTATACTTATGGATGTAGTAACTCAAATTACCAACTGAGAAAGAAGGAGTCTTCACATCAAAAATCAATCCTATCCCCTCTGCATACAGGGTTGATAGGGATGGGCAACTTAGACATTGTCTACCTAAAATGCGGGGTGCGGGGTGCGGGGGGGGAATTCAATAGAGAATAATTGTTATCAGCAAAGACAGTCCAAATTGCAACTGTTACAATTATAAAAGTAGAAGTTATGTAACAAAAGGAGCGAAGTAGTTTATCTTACAGTCCAGGACCATCAAGGGAGAAGAGCATGAGCACAGAATATGGGACCCTATCCAGAGAAGCAGGGACATCAGAGTTAGAGGCAGAGATGAGGACATGAAGAGGAAAAGCAGCAGAAGACTGTAGACTCATGGAAAAAGAAAGGCTGTGTGCTGGTGGCCAGAAAACAGGCTTGCAGAATGTGCCCTTTGGTGGTTTATTCCTAAGTGTTCCCCCACATAGTGTTCCCTGAACCTGGAATCGGAAACAAACTAATTCCTCTTTTGAACTCCTACCATACTTTTAATTGTCATCTGTCTCACAACACTTCAATTTCATTTTATATTATTTACATGTTGTTTCCTTTAACAAACAAGTTTCCTGAGAGTGAAATCCACTTTTAATATGTCTCCTTCTCACCTACAGCTCGAATATTATGCCTTGGGGCTCCTCACACATTTGTGAATGGATGGATGGTCAGATACAGAGCACTTCTGCCAGCCTGCAGAGCCTCAACCATTCTTACCACAACATCTTCCAAGATCTTGGTAGGACACGGTCTGGAATGAAATTCAAAGTGTTCTTCCTCTGATTTCTTCTTTGACTCTCGCTCCTGGATTCTTTTCTCAATTTCCAAGTCAAACCCAATAGGCTGAGTAGGTGG
>NW_006408557.1:19868089-19878149 GCF_000296735.1 Chrysochloris asiatica
ATATTTCTTGAATTCTTCATTCTTTTTTCGCATTTCCACCACCTCCTGCTGCATTTTCATTCTCTTCTCCAATTCTTGCTCCTCAGTGCTTTTCAGAACCTTATGCCTAAAAGATAATTCAGTAAAGAAGGAAGGCGAGAAATGGGCTCAGTAATTCAAAGGAATTTAGGCATAAAGTAGATTAGAATTTTTAACCTGTGATACAATAACCATGGAGGGGAAATATAAGGCTTTCTGCTCCCATAAAGATTTATAGCCTTGGAAACCCTATATAAGGTTGCTGCTATGAGTTCGAACTGACTAGAGGTTATTTAACAGTAACAGTAACCATAGAAACCTATAACTGTCACCTGGCAAATTGATACTGATGACACTATAATAAAAAATTGAGTTGTTGTTAGGTGCCATCGAGTCGGTACTGTCCCATAGTGACCTTATGCACAGCAGAACAAAACACTGACCGATCCTGGGCCAACCTCACTACTGTTGGCACGTCTGGAGTCCATAGATGCTGCCACTTGGCCAATCCATCTCGTTGGGGGTCTTCCTCTTTTTCTCTGACCCTCCACCTTACCAAACATGATCTCCTTCTCCATTGACTGGCCCCTTCTGACAATATATCCGAAATATGAGATGAAGTTTGGCCATGCTGACCTCCAAGGAGCTCTCTGGCTGCACTTCTTACAAAACGGATCTATTGGTTCTTTTGGCAGCCCATGGCACTTTCAATATTCTCCAATACCACAATTTAAAACCAACAATTCTTCTACAGTCTTCCTTATTCACTGTCCAGTTTTCACATCCATATGAGGTTATTGAAAATACCATGGCTTGGGTCAGGCACACCTTAGTCCTCAAGCTGACATCTCTTTGCCCTTCAACACTTTAACAAGGTCTTATGCAGCAGATTTGTCTAATGCAATATGTTGTTTGATTTCTTGACTGCTGCCTCCGTGAGCATTGATAGTTGATTCAAGAAGAATGAAGTCCTTGACAACTTCAATCTTTTCTCCATTGATAAGAATGTTGTTTATTAGTCCAGTGGTGAGGATTTTTGTTTTCTTTATATTGAGATGTAATCCATACCGAAGGATGTTCTCTTTGAGCTTCATCAGTAAATTTTCTAAGTCCTCTTCACTTTCAACAAGCAAGGCTGTATCATCTGCATATTGCAGGCTGTTAATGAGTCTTCTTCTGATCCTGATGCCACGTTTTTCTTCATAGAAGCTTCTCAGATTATTTGCTCAGCACACAGGTTAAATAAGTATGGTGAAAGAACACAACCTTGTCGCACACCTTTCTTAATTTTAAACCATTCAGTGTTCCCATGTTCTATTCGAAAAACTGCTTCTTGGTCCAGGTACAGATTCCTCATGAGCACAATTGAGTGTTTCAAATATTCATACTTCACCTTGTTGTCCATAGCTTGTCATGATCCACACAATCAAAAGCCTCTGCATAGTCAATAAAGCACAGGTAAACATCTTTCTGATATTCTCTGCTTTAAGCCAAGATCCATCGGACATTAACAGTGATATCCCTCGTTCCACAGCCTCTTCTGAATCTGGCTTGAACCTCTGGAAGTTCTCTGTCAATATGTGATTGTAGCCGTTTCTGTATTACCTTTAGCAAAACTTTACTCTCATGGGATATCAAAGAGATTGTCCAATGATTTATTTCCGCATTCCGTTGGGTCACCTCTCTTTGTAATAGGCACAAATACGGATCTCTTCCCATCCGTATTTGTGCCTATTACAAAGAGAGGTCATCCTCCAAATATCTTGGCAGAGACAGTCATCCTCCAAATATCTTGATAGTCATCCTCCAAATATCTTGGCAGAGATGAGTTAGTGCCTCCTGTGCGGCCTCACTTTCTTGAAAGATTTCAATTTTTATTCCATCAATTCCGGGTGTCTTCTTCTTTGCCAATCCTTTAATGCACCTTGGACTTCCTCCTTCATTATCATTGGCTCTGGATCATATGCTACCTCTTGAAACGGTTGAACATTAACCATTTCTTTTTGGTATAGTGACTCTGTATATTCCTTCCATCTTTTCTTGATGCTTTCTGCATCATTCAATAATTTGCCCAGTGAATTTTTCAATAACAAAAGTCGAGGTTTGAATTTATTCTTCAGTTCCCCCAGCTTGAGAAATGCTGAGTGTGTTCTTACTTTTTGGTTTTCTGATTGCAGATCTTTGTACATTCTGTTGTAATATTTGGCTTTATCTTCTCAAGTTGATCTTTGAAATTTTCTGTTCAGCTCTTGTACCTCCTCATTTCTTTCGTTTGCTTTATGACATTGTAAATCAGTGCAGTCCTTTCAGAAATAAAACTGGCCATACCCTTTAATCAAGGAATTTCTTTATCTTGAGGAAACCAGTCAAATTAAAGAGGTTCACTTACTACAAAGATGTTCACTGAGAGTATGACTTACAATAGTGAAAAACTGAAAACTACATTTTTAACAGAAGATGTTTAAAGAATAATAACAATCTTCTAAAAGATGATAATGTAAAGATTTTGTAACAACGCAGAAAAAAATTTGAAATAGAGTCGTGTCCAGTAAGTAAAGCAGAACCCTAGGTTGTTCTGACACTGATTATAAAAACATGTTTATTTGGATACAGGCCATATGGAAGCTTGAAAAAATGAACACTGTTCTGTTTAGTTGATAAGAACTTTTATGAACTTCTTCCTTTTTTACATTTCTCTTAAATTTGCGTTGAGAATATATTTTTCTTAATGTTTAATTCTTGAGCACTCACCAATATACACTGAACAATTCAATTCAACATGGTCATAGCCTCAACAGGTTTCCCAAACTCCATGGGCATGAAACAGACTGTGCATGCACCCATGTCCCATTTTATTCTAGTCACTCTAAAGTTTAAATTTAGAAAAGGAACGTACCTTACAGGTGGTGTACAAGGCACAGTATGTCTGCTCTTGGCTCTGTGTGGAGTAACTTGATGAGCACTTCCTGCTTCCCCTGGCTTCTTTTTGTTGCTAGAACTTAAGTTCAAATGGACAAAAAATATTTCCTCAGTTCCAATGCTACTACCCTCCCCTAAGTTTATCACATATATCATAACTTTCCTCATTCTTTAGGACATCAAGCATTCATACCTACAAGATTCTTACAAAAGAATCATCAGATCACATATACCAACGATTACAATGGGTAAGCTTTAGAAAGCCAGTAGAAGTCAAAGTAATAGTTGTCCAGCAATGCCAGGGGAAGAGGAGTGAGATTCCTATTGCCCATCACCCTCTTCCTTCTTCCCTTAAATATGGATGTGAGACCTACAAATACAGAAGCTACCTCATGACAATGAGCCAACAAAGCTAAGAAACACACTGCAGTATCTTGAGCAATGAGCATGAGAAAAAGTGAAAACAATCACGAAGATATTAATTCTGACATTGTTTAGACACTGAACCAAAGCTAGCAGAGAAGGGCTCTTTAGACCTCTGTGAAGCACATAAATTACTCCTGTTTTCTGATCAAATAGGCTCATAGCAAAATATAGGCCTAATCCATAAAGGTAAAACCAACACCAGTATATTCTGGCTGATTAAAAAAAACACAGCAGAGAACAGGGTTTACACCTATGCCGACTGCAGTTACTTACACTTTCATCTTCTTGGAGGGTGGAATTTCACTAGAGCCTACAGAAGTGGCACATCTCTTGGCTTTCAACTGTACAAGGTGTTTTTGTTCCAGATCCTTCTGAGCAGAAAGCCTAATAGATTTCCTATGGCAGAGGAAGTGACAAAATTTGTTAGTTCTGAACACATCTATAAAAGACACACAAATATTCCTCAGAAATGTAAAAGTATGTCAAACTAAAAATGGCATGTTAAAAAAAAAAACACCTAGTGTTGTGTAAAATTCTAATTTCTTATTGTCTAATAGTTGATGAAATTCAATAAAAAAAATTTTGGTATTTCACTACATTCACTTTGTACCTCAATGAAAATGACTCTAAAACAGAATAAAACATTGGTCATCACCCTTCTTTTATAGGTAAAACACAAGGCAACATGAAGTGATCCAACCCTGTTATACAGCTAGTTACTATCAGCCTTGAAATTAGAGGCTAGATCTGAAAATTGGCTAAGGCTTTTATTCTCTTCTTTTCCTTTTAGCTACACTTCCCCTCTCCTTTTTTAAAAAATATAACACATACCAAAAATTTCATAAAACAAAACTAAAAAGTTAAGTGACTAAGTGAAAGCACTTAAAATCATCACAGAGGCTGAAAAATAGAACAGAGGCAGGAAACAACTATCCTGAGTTTTACAGAAAGCTTAACTTTTCTTTCTATGTACTTAGTAAGTTCTCTCAACACTTTCTGTATAAAAAAGACTTATGTACTGTTAAGACTTTTTTTATTCACAATTTTAATGCTACTGTATAGAATATCTGATTTTTAAATATTATGGAGAATTAAAAATATTTTTAAAAATAATGAATAATGTGCTGTTGAGTTAATGCGCTGCACTGCAAGATTAGTGGGTCAAGCTCTCCAGCGGCACCTCGGAAACCCCTACACAGGGTCGCTATGAATCAGAACCAACTCTGCAGCACTTAATAACAACAATCAAAAATTAACTGGCAGTCAATCTTGGTTTCAATTTTCTTTCAACCCACCCTCATAGATTTTGTTTTTCAATTTTTTAATTGTGAATTGAGTGAAGGTTTAAATATCAGATCATCAGTTTTACATTCAACAAATCATCCACTTCACTTCATCTCAATGACTGCAGTCGCTTCAATATAACATCACTTATCCCACATCCTTCATGGGATTGTTTCCATTCCTCCCCCTTTTCCATCTCTTCTGAACTTTGTCCTTAGCTAAATGCTGCCCTTTTCATATGAACTGGTCTACCATTCTGTGGTAGCATACCTCAGCAGTGTTGTTGGCCACCCTATGTATTTATCTACCACTTGCCTAAAAATTGAGTTCAGTTCCAGACTTAAAGGGTGACCAACAGTCATAGTATCTGGGTTCCTCCAGTTTCTTTTTTTTAACCAGTAAACCTGGCTTTTTTATTATTTTGAATTTTGTTCCATATTTTCACCACTCTACCCAGGACCTCCTAATGAGTTTCCTTTCAGGGCCGCTGGTAGTGGCAGCTTGGCACCATCTAGTTGTGATCTTAGAGAATGAGGACCACGTGGTTAGTCAGCTGGACTAATTGTTTCCAAGCATCTTTGATTTTCAGCACTCTTCTTTCCTCCAGTCAGGAAGAGACTCCTTAGATGGCTGCTCACAACTTTTTTAAAGGTATTCATTGCTACTCATTCAAGTAGAATGTACAGCATAGTCTTTGTGGACTATGTTATGCCAATAGACCTTGGTGTCCCCTGAGACTACGGTCCAGAGTCGCCAGGGCCAACAATTCCTTCCCTCAAGGTATTGTTAATGTCTACAAATTTTCATTCCACCATTTGTCTGTCAGTTTGTCATACTGTGGTGGCTTGTGAGTTGCTGTGATTCTGAAAGCTATGCCACCAGTATTTTAAATACCAGCAGGGTCACCCATGGTGGATAGGTTTCAGATGAGCTTCCAGACGAAGACAGACTAGGAAGAAGGAGTGACAAACTACTTCCGAATATTTAGTCACTGTAAACCTTATGAATAGCAGAGAAACACTGTCAGATATAGTGTCAGAAAATGAGCCTCTCAGGTTGGAAGGCACTCAAAATGCTTTTGAGTGTGAGAGAAGAATATTGAAAGTGCCACAGACTGCCAAAAGAACCAACAGATCTGTGTTGGAAGAAGTACAGTCAGAGTACTCCTTTGAGGTCAGCATGGCCAAACTTCATCTCTCATACTTTGGACATATTGTCAGGAGGGACCAGTCGCTGGAGAATGATATCATGTTGGTAAGGTGGAGGGTCAGAGAAAAAGAGGAAGACCCCCAGTGAGATGGATTAGCAAAGTGGCAGCCTCAATGGGCTCAAGCATGGCAACAATTGTGAGACTGGCCCAGGATCGGTCAGTGTTTTGTTCTTTTGTGCATAGGGTCGCTATGCGTCGGTACTGACTCGATGGCACCTAACAACAAGTTTTCATAAATTTGTCCCTGTGTGCTCCACCACATTCATGAATATGTTTGTAGCAACAGTAATGACCATGTACATATATCCCCTGTCAAACCTTTATGTATTTGTGGCTCTATGTCCACTCTCCATCCCACACCCATTCAGTTTGTGTATTCAGGTACCTACCCAATGTTGTTGTTGTTGTTAAGTGCCGTCGAGTCAGTTCTAACCTATAGCAACCTTGCAGAGGGTTTCCAAGGAGCTGCGGATGAGTTTGAACTGCCAACCTTTCAGTTCAAACCAGTATGTTTCCATAGATGACTGTTATTACAGGTTTGTGTATATAATAGCAATTACCATTATTCCCTTTAAGTCTGCACTCCTCCCGGTGTCTCCTGCCTTTATCACTCTTTGGCCAGCCTCCCTTTAGTTGTATATTGCATTCCCCATGACCCAGGTTAACACGTCTACTCTCTAGCCAGGGAATCATGCCCCATCCCCTCCTACACCTGGCTAGGAATGTTTCCTTTAGCATGAAAATCTTTTTTTTTTTTAATTTTACAATAGTGGTCTCACACAAAATTTTGTCTTTTTGCAACTAATTTCATTCAGCATAATGCCCTCCATGTTCACCCATGTTATGAGGTATTCCACAGATTCAACACTGTTCTTCAACACTGCATAGTGTTTCATTGCTTATATGTACCAAAGTTTGTTTAGCCATTCTTCTATTGGTGGGCATTTAGGCTGTCTCTATCTTTTTGCTATTGTGAATAGTGCTGTGATAAACATCAGTATTTCTCTATTTGTGTTATGGTTCTTACTTCTTGAGGATATATACCAAATTGGATAGATGATTACTGGGCCATACAGCATTTCTATTTCCAACTTTTTAAGGAATCGCCATACAGTCTTCCACAGTGGTTACACCATTTTACAGTCCCACCAGCAATGAAGGAGGGTTCCACAGTCTCTCTACACCTTTAACAGCATTTTTTGTTTTCTGAATCTCAGTATTAATGCTGGGATGAAATAATACCTCAAGCTGTTTTTATTTACATCTCTCTAACGGCTAGTGATCGTGAGCACTTCTTTATGTTTGTTGACCACTTGAATGCCTTCTTTGGTGAGATATTTGTGCATGGCCTCTATTTTTCAATTCTATTGTTTGTCTTTTTCTTGCTGAGGTGTTGAACTTTTCTATAAATTTTAAACACTAGTCTCCAGTCTGGTATTTATAAAAATTTTCTCACTCTGTGGGTTTTCTTTATATTCTTTTGGTTAAATCTTTTGATGCACCTAAGTGTCTAATTTTTAGGAGATCCCAGGCATCTAGTTTGCCCTCTGCTTCTTGTGTCTTTTTCAGGTATGTTTGATAGTGTATTTATGCCATGTATCAGAGTCCCTAACTTTGCCCCTATTTTTTCATTGGTGATATAGTTCTAATTAGATCTTTAACCCATCTCGAGTTCATTTTTGTATACACTGTGAGATATGGGTCTTGTTTCATTCTTCTGCAAATGGATATCAAGTTTTGCCAGCATGCTAAAAAAAGAGACTATCTCTTTCCCACTTAATGCGTTTTGGACCTTTGCCAAAGCTCAGCTGATTGTATGTGAATGGGCTCTCAATTCTGTTTCATTGATCTGGGTGTCTTTTGTCATACCAGTACTAGGCTGTTGTGACTACTGTGTTTGTGCTGTAGGTTTTGAGATCAGAAGGGAGAAGCCACGTAGTTTGTTCTTATTTCTTTGCCATTACATTAGAATTTGAAACGTCTAAATTTCATATCTTTTCATGTGTAACTATTTTCCTATTTATACCTAAAAAGGACTCACATAAAACAATAAGCAGCTATTTTCTAAAGAGTGCAATGAACAATGAGATGTCATCTCACTCCTGCAAACATGGCAGGAAGTAAGGTAACAGTCTAATGCAGCATTGTTATTGTTGTTAAGTGTTGCCGAGTCAGTTACAAATCATAGCGACCTTGTATAGGGTTTCTGAGAGCGGCTGGTGAATTTGAACTGCCAACTTGTGGTTCAAACTGACCATGCAGTTCAGTACTTATTCGACAGCACACAGTATAGTACATACAAAAGGTGCTCTGTGCAGTAATGATCACCAGCATTATTAATATAGCCATCGCTTTTTTTCCTTTTATTATTTTTCTATAGCCACCAATTTTAAGCCCTGAAATAAGTCTTACCTCTGTTGATGGGCTGGAGTATTGCTTGATGTCGTTCCCTCAACTTCCAGGGAAGAAGAAGCATATGATGGAATAGATTGTTCCAACTGATTTTCTTTTTCTGACTCTTTGTAATAAGTGTTGTCAACTACAGAAGACCAAACACAAGATAACACTCAAAACCCACAGAAATGAGTAAGATGAAAGATATATACATTTATAACTTACTACAGATTTCTACATTGAAAATGATAGATATACACATACATGTACATATAGATCTGCTTTTCTTAGTTGCTGTTACGTCAACAATTCTTATTTGGCTGTGTTGTTGGGTGCCTTAAAAAAAAAATATCCAGTCAAAACAGGCTTTAAGAGGATTTGCTGAGCCAGTTATATTCAAGGCAGAGAGCTCAGCTCAGAAGACTATGGCAACTGTCTTTGGAATTCCCAAGGGGAAATATCCAGGTAGGATTTTCTCAGAGGAACAGGGCAATCACAGGGAAGTTTTAAGAAATTATGAGGAAGTTTTAGCAAATTAAAAACTGCATTGGTGAGAAAAAGGCCAGGAAAGTTGTGCTAAGGAATTTTTTTTCCCATCACAACATACCTGCTCACTCTTCAAGGGTAGCAAGGGCAAGCTGTCCTAAGAGAATTTTGTTGGGAAAACTTACCCCATTCACCCTATAGCTGACTTTGACCCTTTCAGATTTCTTTTTGTTCCCCAAATTCAAAGAAAACTTAAAAGGAATATAAGTGCTGTCTCTCATGGATGCCAAAGCTGCCATGTTGATGTGATATAAATCAGAAAGTGTAGACTCCTTTGGGGGAAGGTTAGAGATGAGGGCACTTAACAACAACAATCAACTACATATGAAAGTGAAATGATGACATTCTGAGACATATGAAGACTCATGCACCTAATTTTAGGAAGTTCCTTGATGATGGACTCCTGAAAAATGAAGGCGTATATCAACCAATATAATACAAGATCCAAAAAGTAAGAGAGTAAAGGGAACTCGTAGAATAATACTTACACAACAAATGAAGAGAGGAAAAAAAAATAAAATTCAATCCAGATTAAATCAAAAGATGAAAAACTCAGGTGCCCACCCAAAAAAAAGCAACAGGTCATTATCCGATTATGAAGTAAACGAAACTGATACGGCAAAACTGAAGTAACTGATAAAGTTTAGAGAACAGAAAATCTACCTATTTGATGATAGATTCTACCTAACCTTGATGACAGGGTCATCTTTGGATGATCCAGGGCTAGTGACAACAGAACTAAGAACCAAGAAAGAATGCAGTTGCATCGTACCATGCACTGAGCAACATGTCAATAATCATCACAATGCATCTGTCCGCTAAAGGAGGACATTAGGGGAATGTACATAAGAAATAAAGATTTCGTATATACATCTAGAAGAAAAGAACAATGATCTCAACTCCATGACGTCACCTGCCACTTTACTTAAAAATAAAAAAACAGAGCATAATAAACCCTAAAGTAAATAGAAGAAATAATACACAGGACATATACTAGAAAAGATCAGAATGAAAATCAATGCAGAGACATACTTGATACGCCGCTACTAGCAGGCATTACAGATGTAACCACCAGCTTCATTTAAAGATCATAAGATTTAAAAGATATATTTGATGGAACCCATACTAAAGGGGGATGGATTCTTTGCTGGTTTCTGGGCTGTGGGGGTGGGGTGAGGGGAGGGAGGGGAAGGTGGAGTACAGGGCAGGGAATAGACACAGGATAGTTTGGGTGCTAGGGAGGGGGGCAATATGCAAGAAGGG
>NW_006408557.1:19879549-19882392 GCF_000296735.1 Chrysochloris asiatica
GGGGATTGTAACCATGGCAATGAAACGATAGGAAGAATGTAAAACTAATGTTCTCCCATGTAAACAATCACATAAATCACAATAAAACATTAAAAAATTTGATGAAAGGAACTAGGAATGGAAAGGAAATAGAAAATAGTTATCATAAACTCCTTGGTGACAAGGGTTATAGATTAGGCTGTTAACCGCATGACCTGCAGTTTGACTCCATGGGAGAAAGATGAGGTTTCCTAATCCTGTAGATTCAGAGCCTCAGAAACTCTATACTGGGTTGCTGTGAGTTGGCACACAGACTGGTGATCATGTATTTTTATATAAACATTTTTAATTAAACAAAAATAAAGTAGTACGAGATTCCTCAGAAAGGAGCAATCAAGTAAAGGCTTGAGGAAGAAATAGCATGTGATGACATATAGCATATGAACTGATTTTTTTTAAACTGGATAAAAAGGATAAACTGCAACAGATGACAGGAAAGAAAAGACGGGCCAAAAGAACACATTTCTTGCATTATTCATTCCAGACAACAGTCATTCTATACCTCTGCTAACAGATAAACAGCGATAAACAATGATAGTTTGGGGGGAGGTTTCTGTGTAGAAAACGAGGCATAGAAACAAACAAAAATAATGACAGTATATGGTGTCAAGGCTAAATTAGAAACATTTGTCCCAATTAAAAAGATTGTTACACTAGATTTTAAAAATAGCAAGCTCTAATTACATGCTGTCTACAAAAAAAATAACTTGAAATATAAAGACACAATTAGGTTAAAAGCGAAAAGATGAAAAAGAATAGGTTAATTTTTCATGAAAAAATTATTTTTTTCATGTTCCACCCCACCCCACCCCCACCTCAGGTTTATTTGTACAGATAGCACAGGAGGACACTAGTCCCATGCTGATGGTAGCCCAAAGGTTCATGTCAGTCCCACTGTCCTCAGATGGAGAACTCTATTCCATCTTTGTGGGGACCTAGGCACCTTTGGGAGCCTGAGTTGACGCTTTGGCTGGGGCTGGAGTTGAAGCCTTGGCTGGAGCCTGAGGTGAGGCGTTGGCTGAAGCTTCAGCCTTACTTAGTTTGAGTATTGGCCTGGACTTTGACCGACAGAGCCTCAGACTCTTGGCAATGCGTGCCCCGAGCATGCTTCCCCTGCTTGGGATGGGCAATGTAGGCCAGCTGACTGAGCTTGCAGTTGACATCCCTTGGGATGTTAGGGTTGACCTCCTTGGGCTTTATGATAGCCTTGATAGCCTCAGCACGTGCATTCATGGCCTTGGCGTGGTTGGCCTGCATCTTCTTCAGGCCCTTCTTATTGTGCTTCTTGACAAAGCACATGTTCCTCAGAAACTTGGGGTCCACCCCCTTGAGAGACTCATACCGTTGTGATTGGGGGTTCTTGATGTAATCTTTTCACTTTTTGAAAAGTGAATAGTGTAAGCTATTCAAAAGAACAAAGTAGATTTCAGAGCATGACCATGAGTCAACATGAATTAGAGCGCCACCAAGGCAGGCCATCAGTGAGATGGACTGGCCAAAGGGCCACACGATGGACACAAACCCAATGATAATCATTCAGATGAAGCAGAATCATTCAGATGAAGCATTTTGTTCCACTGTACAGTAGGTGTGTCACGAGTTGGAACTGACTATCCAAATAACACTTGGATCAAAAAGGATAACAAAAGGGAAAATAGAAAGCATTTTGAATGGATGAAATGTATCCAACATTAACAATTAAGGGATGCCACTAAAAGTAAGACTTAGGGAGAAATGTACAGGATGTATACTAGAAAAGAACAAAGATCTCAACGTAATGACTGCACCTGCCACTTTACTTAAGACAAAAAATAATAAAAGGGAACATATTAAACCTAAAATAAGTAGAAGAAATTATATAATAGAGACCAGAATGAAAATCAACATAGAGAAACAATGAGGAGGGTAAAGGTGTTCATGAAACCAAGTTGATTCTTGGAGAAGATCAATAACAGACTAGCCAAACTGATTTCAAAAAGAGAAAGATTCATATTACCAACATCAGGAATGAGAGGTCACAATACTACAGACAGAATCTATAGGTATTAAAATATCAAGAAATATTATAAACATTTCATCTGTAAATTCAACAAGTTAGATGCAATGGGCAAATCTGAAAGACAATCAAACAAACCTCCCTCTAAAAGAAATATATAATATGGATGGTGGTGGTGGTTATGTGTCATGGAGTCAGTTCCAACTCATAGCAACCCTGTACACCAACCTTCTTTCACCATTCTTATTCAGCCTGTAGCTGAGGCTGTAAATCTTTATGAGAGCAGAAAGTCTCATCTTTCTCCTGCGGAAAAGCTGATAGTTTTGTACAGCTGACCTTGCGGTTACACAGCCCGATTCGTAACCACTACGCTACCAGAGCTCCTTATAATATGAATAGACTATTAAAAAAATAGAATTTGGACTTCTAGCAAGATGCAGACTAGGCAGACACACTACATGGACCCTGTACAACAAAGATAAGAAAGACCAAATGAAGCCGAAATAGGTGAAAATTCAGGAACCTTAAACTTCAGAGGAAAGCTTACGAGTAGATTAAGTGCTTGCTGAGAGGAGAAACTGAGCAAGGAGACTGGTCAGATACAGCACCACCATCTTGTGAACAGCTTTGGCAACAAAAAGTGGCCTGCCAGAGCATATTCACACAGGTGAGGGAAAGGTTAGATCCCTTTTTTTAGCCACACTCCCCTGGAGACCAGAAAAGTGGCCAGTTTCCACCCTCATCCATCCCCAGCGCAGATCCTGCTCTCTGGGAGTTTGGAGCCTTGTGGTTTGGGAGCCTGCTGCAC
>NW_006408557.1:19883671-19885511 GCF_000296735.1 Chrysochloris asiatica
AGGTCACTACGATTCAGTACCGACTCAATGGCACCTAACAGCAACAACAATGAAGTAATGAAATTCACCTAAAGATACCACACTCAGGCCAGAGAGAAAGAGGTTCAAAGCACATGAGAGGAAACATGCCACATAGTTCTACTTCCCTGTGCAAGACAAGTGGATTCAAAAGCTCAGAATCCTTGTCCTGATTACAAATTCAAAAGGTATTGCCTATATACTCATTCATTATTTTAAAGTCCATCTGGCAGCTCAGACTCTTGAAAATTAAGCAAGTTCCCTGAAAATACAGATATTTCTCTGATATACATACTTTAGTTAATGATGTGATTGAAGCCAGTTTCAGATTTACTCTTAAGAATAATTTTCAAATATTCTAAAATAAGTTGCACTAATAGATGCACAACTCCATGACTACACTAAAAACCTCTGAAACGTACACTTTAAACAGATGGATTGTAGAACATGTACGTTATATCTCAAGAAAGCAGTCTGGTTCTTTTTTAATCATTTTCAAGAGGAACTTACTGTCACCTCTAAATGAATGTTTAGCTAATCAGATCTACACTACTCTGCAGAGTTATTAACAATATTCTATACATCATCTTTTAAAATCAGACACATGACATAAAAAGCTCTTGCACAATAGCCAGCAGTATACTTTTCTCTCTTGCTATTGTTCCCTGGGTTGACCAAGATTAGGTTACATTAAATCTTGTCATAAAAATAGTTAGGTATCTGGCAATAAGATTCTATTAATGTAGGGTACAAAAGATTACGGGATTAACAACAACAACAAAAAAAAACACAACAGTACACAACAATCATAAAATGAATTAGCCCATTTCTATCCCATTTCACCAGTAATAAACCAAAGGATACAGCACTTAGATTATTTCTCCAGGTCCTTCAAGCTCCTAATGTACTGACCCACCAATTCACCAATGAGTTTTTATTCTTTCTTTTGTTCTTTCTTACCTGGTCTCAAAGGTGTGACATTATCTTGCCGTCGATTACTCTTCCTCAGAGGAGTTTTACCCTGAAAAAGTCCTCCTGTTCCATTCTTCCCAAGAAACTTATTCTCCAAACTAGCCTTCTCCTCTGTGAAAAGGAAAGATCATCACTGTCCAGTCAGCAAGGCAGCAAATGAATCCGTTTCCTTTACTTAAAATGGAGCTTAATGTCCCCTACCAGTACACTTTCAACTCATTTTGCATGCCCAAGGCAAAGTTCTAGTGATAGAAAGGGAAGGGTACATGTTATAGGTCAGTAACAGAGACAACACTGGCAACATCAAACAATGTGTTTATAGAAAAGGAAAAATACAGACTCTGCAATGTGAACAGTCCCTATCTTTTCTTGATGCAGATTCAGGACCTTATCTAATACATCATGTTCCTCTCAATAAACTGTAGCCACCAGCATCTGTAGGGCTTACAAAGGACATCTTATAGTGGTTCTTCCTTAATCAGGGTGGTGAGAAGGGAGTGTAGTGTGTATAACAGTGGAACAGAGCTAGATTCTCTCAAAAGAATTTTTTCTTTTTATTTTTTAAGTAAGCTTATATGAAAGCTTACACAGCAAATTAGATTCCCATTCAAACTTTCATACACAAATTGTTTTGTGTCAATGGGGATATAATGTGTCAGTACAAGAGGACTTCAAAAAGTTTGTGGAAAAATTCCATTATCTGTTAACTCCGTTTTGCCACGAACTTTTTATGAAGTCCCCTCACGTGCTCACCATGTCTACCCTGCCTGGCCCATTTCCATCCAGTTCCCCTAACCTCTTTGCATTTTCACCTTTGCATTTTGGGTAAATGTTGCACATTTGGTCTTGT